>NW_015547675.1:442051-446548 GCF_001515605.1 Sinocyclocheilus anshuiensis
GCGTTTTAAATCATGGCGGGTGAGGGCATTTTCGTACGCGTTTGGCCAATCAATGTCTACTTACGTCACGATTAGTACCAGTTGTGCTGGTTAGACCCTGCTCCGGAGTAGGAGCTAATTTGGTTCTCGAAAAAGGCAGTCCGGTACTAAAATCGCACCCAGTTCCGGCGGTGCAAACATGCCAAAAAGTGGGTAGTTCCACAATTAGTTCTGGTACTATGAAAAGGTTCCCACGGTGCGAAAGGCCCTATTGTAATTGGCCATAATAAAATTGAGCTTTTTTTTATGATACTTTTAAAAATGATACTAAAATTACCAGTAGGTGGCAGCAAGCCACTACCTTAATGACTGAGTCTTCATTTATTCTAAATGCGTATGTGTGTCCTAGAAAGTCTGCTCAAATAGTAGGCCTACCATGATAAAAAAAATCTATATTTGTTGCTATACAGAAACAATAATCTAATTTTGACAGATGGTGAGATCGGTATTATGAATTTTTAGGCTACAGTAAGTTAAAGATAACTGAAGCATCTGCATTTTGCTGTTTAAAGGGTTAGTTCACCCAAAAATGAAATTCTGTCATTAATTACTCACCCTCATGTTGTTCCAAACCTGTAAGACCTTTGTTCATCGTTGGAACACAAATTAAGATATTTTTGATGAAATCCGAGAATTTTCTGGCCCTGCATAGACAGCAACACAACTGAAATGTTCCCAGAAACGTAGCAAGGACTTCGGTAAAATAGTCCATGTGACACAGTGGTTCAACCATACTGATATGAAGCTACGAGAATACTTTTTATGCGCAAAGAAAACAAAAATAACAACTTTATTCAACAATTCTTCAGCTCCTCGTACTGTCTGCAGCGGATGCGCATGCTGACGTATGTGTGTTTAACGTAAGCAGCAGCACCACGCATATGCGTTGTTTACATCAAGCGGAACAAGCGGAAGGCGTTGTGATACTCTCTCCACAATGGCAGTGCACCGCTGCAGACGTTATGAGGAGGAGAAGGAGGAGAAGACTTGAAAATACTGTTTAAAATCTCCACTGGAACAGTGGTGTTGCCTGACGCACTTTACCTCAGTATTTCACGTTAGTTAGCTGTTAAGGTTAAGTAACGACTCGCCAGATTAGTTAACTTGCATTAAAGGGCAGCAGAACGTACAAACGTGTTTCTCGGTTTAACTAAGGTTTATTTCGACTAATATAGGTGACCTTAACTTATTCACCAGTCGATGTTATCAGCGTTTTGGCAGCATGCCGGCCGTCAGTCAGAAAAAAAGGCTCCAACTCCTGACATGAAAAACGATACAATTAATAATGTTAGTTAACTGTTAACAAGTGAAAACATCTTAAAATACCTCAGTTTTGCATAAAACAGAAATAATATACTAACCTTTTTGTCGAGTTAACGGTGCAACATTTCTCTTTTGTCCTTTTACCGCCACTTCCACCAAACAGTGAAAAAAGAAAACAGTGGTTCTTCCTTGCCATTGGTCAGTTTTTCACGGGCAAGTTCTGTAAATTTACAGTAGTTTACTGTAAATAGCTTTAGAAATACAGTAGTGTCCGTATATTTTCCCATAATCCTTTGCTGATTACAGTAAAATATATCATATATGAACATGGTTTTGCGCAGCTTGTCAGTGAACAACGTCTCTGTGTAGTAAATGCTGCTCCATGTGAAAGCACGCACGTGATAAAGATTTACCGCTGATTACAGAACCGGCATTACTGACAAGATGCGTATTAAATATCGCATGCGATTTATCGTGCAGCCCTAATAAATAATTACTTTACCTTCAGAGTCTTTAATTCATTTGTCATGAATGACCCATCACTACCCCATATGTATTTCCCCATTCACAGCCCATACAGAGATTTCCAATGTGGGTACAACCTTGGGCCCATATAGGCAGCCTATATGGGACTGATTGTGTTTGCCCATGTATAACCCATATGGTTTGGCCAAGAGGTGCCATATGTGTTTCCCCATTCACAGCCCATACAGAGATTTCCAATGTGGGTACAACCTTGGGCCCATATAGGCAGCCTATATGGGACTGATTGTGTTTGCCCATGTATAACCCATATGGTTTGGCCAAGAGGTGCCATATGTGTTTCCCCATTCACAGCCCATACAGATATTACCAATGTGGGTAATATCTCAGGCCCATGTAGGCAGCCTATATGGGACTGATTGTGTTTGCCCATGTTTTACACATATGGTTTGACCAAGAGGGCCCCGTATGTGTTTGCTCATTCTGAACCCCAAAAAAGAGGTTGCCTATGTGGGTACTACTTTGGGCCCATGTAGGCAGCCAATATGGGAATGATTGTGTTTGCCCATGTCTAACCCATTTGTTAAACCCATGTGGGCCCATTTGTGTTGCCAACAGATGGTGAGATCGGTATTATGAATTTTTAGGCTACAGTAAGTTAAAGATAACTGAAGCATCTGCATTTTGCTGTTTAAAGGGTTAGTTCACCCAAAAATGAAATTCTGTCATTAATTACTCACCCTCATGTTGTTCCAAACCTGTAAGACCTTTGTTCATCGTTGGAACACAAATTAAGATATTTTTGATGAAATCCGAGAATTTTCTGGCCCTGCATAGACAGCAACACAACTGAAATGTTCCCAGAAACGTAGCAAGGACTTCGGTAAAATAGTCCATGTGACACAGTGGTTCAACCATACTGATATGAAGCTACGAGAATACTTTTTATGCGCAAAGAAAACAAAAATAACAACTTTATTCAACAATTCTTCAGCTCCTCGTACTGTCTGCAGCGGATGCGCATGCTGACGTATGTGTGTTTAACGTAAGCAGCAGCACCACGCATATGCGTTGTTTACATCAAGCGGAAGCAAGCGCATGCGTCGTGATACTCTCTCCACAATGGCAGTGCACCGCTGCAGACGTTATGAGGAGGAGAAGAATTGAAGTACTTGAAAATACTGTTTAAAATCTCCACTGGAACAGTGGTGTTGCCTGACGCACTTTACCTCAGTATTTCACGTTAGTTAGCTGTTAAGGTTAAGTAACGACTCGCCAGATTAGTTAACTTGCATTAAAGGGCAGCAGAACGTACAAACGTGTTTCTCGGTTTAACTAAGGTTTATTTCGACTAATATAGGTGACCTTAACTTATTCACCAGTCGATGTTATCAGCGTTTTGGCAGCATGCCGGCCGTCAGTCAGAAAAAAAGGCTCCAACTCCTGACATGAAAAACGATACAATTAATAATGTTAGTTAACTGTTAACAAGTGAAAACATCTTAAAATACCTCAGTTTTGCATAAAACAGAAATAATATACTAACCTTTTTGTCGAGTTAACGGTGCAACATTTCTCTTTTGTCCTTTTACCGCCACTTCCACCAAACAGTGAAAAAAGAAAACAGTGGTTCTTCCTTGCCATTGGTCAGTTTTTCACGGGCAAGTTCTGTAAATTTACAGTAGTTTACTGTAAATAGCTTTAGAAATACAGTAGTGTCCGTATATTTTCCCATAATCCTTTGCTGATTACAGTAAAATATATCATATATGAACATGGTTTTGCGCAGCTTGTCAGTGAACAACGTCTCTGTGTAGTAAATGCTGCTCCATGTGAAAGCACGCACGTGATAAAGATTTACCGCTGATTACAGAACCGGCATTACTGACAAGATGCGTATTAAATATCGCATGCGATTTATCGTGCAGCCCTAATAAATAATTACTTTACCTTCAGAGTCTTTAATTCATTTGTCATGAATGACCCATCACTACCCCATATGTATTTCCCCATTCACAGCCCATACAGAGATTTCCAATGTGGGTACAACCTTGGGCCCATATAGGCAGCCTATATGGGACTGATTGTGTTTGCCCATGTATAACCCATATGGTTTGGCCAAGAGGTGCCATATGTGTTTCCCCATTCACAGCCCATACAGATATTACCAATGTGGGTAATATCTCAGGCCCATGTAGGCAGCCTATATGGGACTGATTGTGTTTGCCCATGTTTTACACATATGGTTTGACCAAGAGGGCCCCGTATGTGTTTGCTCATTCTGAACCCCAAAAAAGAGGTTGCCTATGTGGGTACTACTTTGGGCCCATGTAGGCAGCCAATATGGGAATGATTGTGTTTGCCCATGTCTAACCCATTTGTTAAACCCATGTGGGCCCATTTGTGTTGCCCATTTTGAGCCCATGCACTCATTTCCCATTAGTGACCCAGCTAGGACCCACATAGGGAGCCCACCTGTTTTCACCCATGTGGGACCTACTTAGCTGACCCAAGTGGGCCCCAGATAAGATGCCCATTTTGGGACCATGCTCACTTGGTACCCATGTAGCCACAGCATAAACCCACACCCAGCAAACATGCCCGCGCGGTCCCACTGTGGGTTTTCTGTGGGACAGTGTGGGCAGAGCAAACCCACACAAAACCCACTTGGGGCCCATAGCAGTTTGGTCATTTGGGGCCCTATGAGGCTTG
>NW_015547675.1:446691-454806 GCF_001515605.1 Sinocyclocheilus anshuiensis
GGCTTTCCCCAAAAAAAAAAAAAAAACACCCTTGAGGGTTTTTTTTTTTATCTACATGCAGATGTTGCACTAAAATTAGATTTTAATGACAGTAAAACGAAAACAATAAATTGTCAATAACAAAAATATAATATATGTGTGTGTACCGTGTATATTTATTATGTGTATATAAATACACACACATGCATGTATATATTTAAGAAAAATATGTTATGTTTTTATATGAAATATATTTATATATAATATATATAAATGTTTGTATATATATATATATATATACATAATAAATATACACAGTACACAAGTAGTCAATAAGGACCACCATGTGTCAAGAATGATTTATGACCCTTGCCAAGATTGATTTATGGCTTTGACCTTTCCCCTCCCCCCCATGTAGCCCACACACGTCACGACCACCCACATCGTATTGACCCCGTGACCTGTTAATGACATCCAGATGTGGAAATCGGCATATGTGGAATTCCGATGTCGACCTTTGCCCTCCGGGGGAAGAAATATTATGTTTGCCCAATTCTGTCCGATGTCATGAATTCCTGAGGAATGTTTTTGAAGATTTTATGGTCCGCCCCCACATCCAGTGGTGTCCGGCATCTGACGCCCCACATGTTCGGGGAGGAATCCGGTTGCATTTTTGGTCACTCTCTCTCTGGAGATGTGAGAAAAAAGATTGGTTTTAAGGATAATATCAAAATAAGTAAACGATTTTAACATATTACAATATGTGTGTGCGCGCACACATATAATCTGATGACTGTATAAAATGATTCTCAGCAATATAAATGAGGTATTAAACAACACATCTAATAATGAAATTGAAAATAAACATTTAGCTTAAGGAATAAATAAATAAGAAGCTTTAAACTTAATAAATAAATGAGTAAAAATAAAATCCCTTACATTTTCCGTGAGGAAAAAAGATTTTCCTAGTGCAAGGATGACTAATGTCCGAATGAGTGGTTTACAAAAACCTCTAAAACCCTCTATCTCTCTCTCTCTCTCTCGCTCTCACACTCAACGTCCGAGGCTTATTCTCTTCTTTTAAATGAAATGAAAATAAATAAAGTATGCGATCACACAGGATATAAAACAAAGCAAAACATTTACACTAGTTTTAGGCGTCACTAAAAATATTTTACCAGGAGTGGGAAAAAGAGTTTGCCATGTAAGAAAAAGTTATCGGTCGATTGTAATGAGGAGCCGGCGACATCAAAATAAGTAAAGTGGTGAAAAAAGCTATTTTAACAGGCCAAACGATAAGGGTTATCGGGATCCCCGGACATGTTCGGACATAATGTCAGGGCATGTCAAAACTTCTCCAGTGCTCCAGTCATTATACATATATGGGCTCGAATTGAGGGGGGATGCGGGGGGATGGCATCCCCCTGGTTGAAATGAAAAACGTGACAGTGCGCAGTTACAGTTGTACCTGTTTCCTGGAACAAAACTAAAAGGCGGACGCCTAAAACACAAAGACTGAATAAAACGGACTGAATCATCGATTTCGCTTAAAATAACTGATTAATTAAAGCCGTGTTTAGAGACGCGTACAAAGAAAATAGTGTTTCCACACCATCTTCAACTTGTAATGTGTAACTTTATGTGCTCTAAATGAAATTGATGTACATGTAACGGAGAAATAGTAAGATTGAGGCCTTGTGTCGCGTGGCCACTTTGTAGACATCACAATCTCAGTTTAAACACTCTCTTGACTTTCATTTAATTATCTTATACTGTATTTGTTCATGTTTTCCTGCGAGCACTCGCCGCATGTTTGACCAAACTCGGAGAATAGTCTTCATCTAAAAACTGTACAAAAACAATGAAAAAGGTATACAGCGTCATCAGCTTATGGGGGGTGGCCATCAAAATCAACATTAAAACTTTAACAATAGTTTAGAAGAGAGGATTTCAGTATTATGTATTTGTTATAGTCAGAGGCGGACAGTAACTAAGTACATTTACTTGAGTATTGTACTTAAGTACACTTTTTGAGTATCTGTACTTACAGAAGAAGAAATACAGAAAGTTAGAGAGCATGCGCAGCAAGCAACGTTTTTTGAATTTGTGCGCCGAATTTGCTGAGACTGCTTGCTATTGACTGCACGGCGGGATTGGCGCTGAATAGTGTGGTTAAGAAAGTTGCAGTTCAGGAGATAAACAGTTAATAAGATTATGCGATATGAGATCGTTCCGTAACTCCCCAACAGGACCTCACCGGACAATGGCACCTTTTTAGTTACACCCAGCGTCACTACCCACTCCTTCCCTGCGAATTTCGAGCCCCGGGACACCCCCGCTGCTAAGTCAAACTTTATGTGCCACTGATAATTAATTGTTTACTGTAAACTTTTGCAGTGTTAACTCTATAATTTTATAACACTGAGGCGTTGGTCACTTAAGTTATTTTTAAGTTTACAATTTTATTGTCAATATTTTGAATACATCACAATCATAGTCATTACGTGATCACACATTTAAGGTTTAAACTGAATGAGCTCTTTGTCTCATAGATCTAAGAAGACACTTCACACCCTACAACCCCTAAAAATGTATGTTGCTACCTTAAATGTTTTCAATATTTTTTATTATATTTAATAATAATATTTAAAATAAACCATGTAATTGACTTCTTTATTGACACTTTGACATATTTGTACTGTCATTTTTGATTGTCTTAAACTTGTTTTTCTTTTCATACTTCTAGAACCCAGATTTGACAGCAGTGCACACCCATCTGAGGCCGACCTGTTTTACTTCATGATCACCCCAGATACTTCTACAACTAACCCGCTTTGTAGGTTCTCATAGCTACACCTTAAAGAAGCACATAATTTGGGGAAAATTTCTTGTGTATTTGCTGGTAAATTACTGAGATACTTTTATAAAGATTAATGTTGATTATATACCTAGTTCAACAAAAAATGAAAATGATGCCACTTAATCTCCCTCCCGTCATTCCATCCCATAAAAAAGTGTGCTGCTTCAAGACATGAATGACGATATTAACCCCAAAACACTGACACCCAAGAAACCATAAAATAAATCCATATGAATGGAGCCGTGTAATCTACTTTTGGGCCAAACTGTTCAATGAATGGTAAGGAGCAGTTTCAGTTATATTTCCACTTGAACTTGGTTAGGCATAGTCTGATCACGAATGAAGATATTAACCCCAAAACTCTGACACCCAACCATCAAATAAATCCATATGAATGGAGCCGTGTAATCTGCTTTTGGGCCAAACTGTTCAATGAATGGTAAGGAGCAGTTTCAGTTATATTTCCACTTGAACTTGGTTAGGCATAGTCTGATCACAAACCATTCTTGATCTGGAATTATTAGCCGAACACGCTGAACCGTGCTGTAGAATGCCTGAAGTGACGTGGCTGCTCAGGATTGTCATTTGTCTTTTGCTTCGCCAATAGTTTCTCTGTAGCTGGCCAAGCCTGCTATGTGAGCGAAGTAGACAAGTTAATAGTAAAATTTAAAAGAACTATTTAATCTTTCATAACGTGTGCTATTTACATCTAGTACCGTATTTTAAATCTTGCATTACTAAGGCAACGACTGACACATTTATGTTGCATTCCAAAGAGCTCTGTTAAGAGCCCAACAGTGAAAAATTAAACCATATCTGTATCGGCTTGGGCAGGATCAGCACAAAATGGAATGGTTAAGCAACAAAAAGGGTTTGGCCTGATGGTAGAAAAGCGGCTCAAATCTTTGGAAGAGACATGATTGCTATATGATCAACTGTCTAATGTTTTGGGTAAATAGACAGAAATTTCTATCGGATTTCACTGAAAATGTCTTTATTTGTGTTCCAAAAATAAACAAAAGTCATGTTTGAGTGAATGATCACATAAATTTCAGGTTTGGGTGAACTAACCCAATGGCATGGTAGTGTAGGCAGGACAAATAACACTGACAACTTATCATCCATATTTCCCTACTAATATTGTATTTATTTGGTTTTATACAGGTGTCTGATGTTGATGCAAAAAAAAACAAAACATTGGCAACATGTGCGGCCAACCCAGTGCCACACTTACTCATTGTACTGCTACCTCCACTGTTTACAAGAAGCATACCCTAAATCAGATTGTTTTTGCTTTGTTTCAAAATGTTTGTAATACAAGTTAAAACTGCACTGAAAAACAAAAAAAAAGACATTGCCTTTAACTTTGAACTTTCACTACCTTAAATTTATGTCTAATTGTATGTGTGTGTGATGAATGGAACATTGTTGTCAGTAATTTGTAATGGATGTTTGAAGCACTTAAGTTAGTGGAGTAACGCTTACTTGGTTTTTTTAAGGCAATCGGTTTGCATGCTTTTAGCAAGTAAATCAGATTGCTGTTTAAGTAAATACAACTTAGAAATTCCAAGTTGCAGGAAATGTTACATGAGTTGGCTCAACTTAAATAAAAGAGTTGTTTGAAATACGCACATAGTATATTGTACTTATTCATTTAGTTGTTGAAAATAGTGCTTTACTTGTTTTGGTTTTTTCAAGGCAATCGGTTTGCATGTTTTTTTTTAAGTAAGGTTTACTAATTGGAATTTACAGTGCAGTAGCAAATGCAACAATTCAATAATAAGAAGTTAATATTGTGGTATACATTACACACAATATTGTCTGATTTTGCTAAATTGTGTACGTGAAAATATTACCTATAAAGCCACAGAAGAACTGGGTTTGATTTTTTTTATCTTCCTTGTCACTCTGTATTTACAGGATTTCACTGTACTGTATTCAGTAGGTGTAATGTATTCTAAGTTGCTTCAGAAGTATTGCAAGTACTACGTACAACAATAAAACAGTGCATTGACATAAAAAAGGAAATTTACTTTTGGTACTTAAGTACTTTTAAAAGCAAGTACTTCTGTACGTTTACTTAAGTAAAAATCTGTCTTTACAACTTTTACTTGTAATGGAGTAATATTTGACCAGCAGTATCTGTACTGTCACTCAAGTAATGGAGTTGAGTACTTTGTCCGCCTCTGGTTATAGTGATACATATTTATGTTGTGCAAACATATTTCCTGTATAAAAGTCTATGTCTATATAACCTTTTCAAAGGGGGACATAGTATAATGTTATGGTTCTTAATTGTGATCACATTACAACAAGGTGTGCCATAGTCCCTCTAGCAAATCTGGACAATTTTTTTCTGGACAAAACAGAAAAAATTTAGCACATGGTAGATGCTTATGCTTATGACCGATGGGAAGTACACGCAGTCCTACACTTTAATGTCAAGCAGAAATGTTGAAAGAAACGAGTACGACAAATAAAATGTGAACATCGTCATCAGCTATCTGAACAAGAGGTCTAGATGTAGTGGTCTAAGAAAAAAGTAATTTAAAACAACATTTACAAAAATATACCCAAATGATCACGAGTTTTCTGTATTCATATGATAATTTTCTTAGTGGTTTGGTCTCTTGAGTTACATAGGGGTTTTGTGTGCGCAAAAATTCCTTTATATTTTGTGTCTGTAGCCTTTTCAAGAGGGTGTACAACCTCAAACTTTACTGAATGTGTGGCTTTCAGAGCAATGGTTAGATATGTTTCAGTTATAAGTGTAAAACAGCAAGACTTACTTTTCGTGTTGATGGTTCAGCAGAGAAGCCAAAAGCTTTTCTTCACCCTAACTGAAATTATGCATTTGAAATTAGAATATAATTCGAATTTTGATAATATTTACAGGTGCATCTCAATAAATTAGAATGTCATGGAAAAGTTCATTTATTTCAGTAATTCAACTCAAATTGTGAAACTCGTGTATTAAGTAAATTCAGTGCACACAGACTGAAGTAGTTTAAGTCTTTGGTTCTTTTAATTGTGATGATTTTGGCTCACATTTAACAAAAACCCACCAATTCACTATCTCAACAAATTAGAATACTTCATAAGACCAATAAAAAAAACATTTTTAGTCAATTGTTGGCCTTCTGGAAAGTATGTTAATTTACTGTACATGTACTCAATACTTGGTAGGGGCCCCTTTTGCTTAAATTTGAATGTAGTTTTTCAGCCATTTTGACAGCCCTACTAGGAATTGAATTGACTCTTTGTAAAAAATAAGAAAAGTAAAGTCATACACATGCACACAATCATATACACGAAACATGAGCTACCTTAAAATACATATTGTATATACAGTAGGTTTTAACAACATACTGTATGTATTTTCTACCGCAGGACATCAGGAGTCTGGTGTGGTGTACGCTTTTTCGTTTAGCTTGATCTGTGCTTTTTAAGCACAATTAAATATACTCAGGAGACCCATTGACCCCAGAAGTCCCTCACATGTGTTGTTTCATTCAAGCACGGTTTGCGACTCCAAAAAGTCAGTGGGTATCCAAAGAATGTATTTTCTCTGTACCAGCTCTGTCCCACAAGTTGTTGTTTAAACAAACATTTTAAATGAACCGGAATGTTATGGGGGGTGCAAAGGGCTAGCTGGTAAAGTCATAAACGCTCACTTCTCAAAGACCAGCAGACAGGTGGTTACATCAACTTATGGTAACTTTCTACATATATTTTCGAGTAGATAAACAACAATATATTTTCAGCGAAGGCTATGTTTCACCGTGGTATTTATTACGCTGATAAAGGTCGGTTCAGAAAAGTATGAACACACACAACAATAAGTAAAGAACTAGATCTTAGGGCTCACCCTAGGAATACTCTAAGATATGGACACTTTTTTTATTTAGCCTTTTAAGCAGGAATATGTTTTGAAATAAAATAAATATAACATTTTCTAAAAGATACAACTTAAATAAGGAATTACCGGCTCCGCATTTGACGCAAGAGATACGTCAGTGCTGTGACAAACACACAGACGCCTTCACATATGGAACCTTTTAAAAATATTTCTAGTTTATTTTTAAAACATACAGAAAAACTTTGGCAAAATATTTCATCGCCTGTGTGATGAGATTAAAACATTGAAGACAATACTTAAAATAAGAAACTTTTAAAGATGCTGAAGTGTTTGATGTGGATTAAATCTAATATTAATGATACTTTAGTTGAAATGTAAGCAAAAACCACAGGATTCTACCAAAAATGTATCACAAAGATCGGCGACGGCCTCGGTTTGTTGTGTTCACTTTCACAGCACGTTAAAACATCAAACTCTTACTTGATCTGGACAAACTGTGCATCATTAGAAAGATTAAAGACTCTAGCTTCGATATTTGACCACTGTTTTGATAAAACATTGTTGCAGTGACAGTCATTTAGTAATTTAGGTCAGTAGTGCAAAATAATAAATCCGTACGTGTCATATTTGGAATAGAAATTCACCACGCATTCATGTTCAGTCACGTCTGCAGCGGTTTATTTGTGTTTACATAGCTTCACTGAACAGCGTCAATAAGGGCTTATAGTCCAAAGATGCATATACATGGAGATATATAGATATATTTACTCATGTTTACTTCATATTTCTTCAGACAGAATCATCATTTCTATTCATTTTCCACTGATTTACGTTATCTAATGAAAACTAGCAGCTCCCTGGGCTGTCTCTGTGTGTTTACTCTTCTGTTCTCACGCTGTGACTCACAGAAACCCTGATTTGTCCGTCGCCTTGTCAATCATATTGCTTCCAATAACAAGCCCCGTCTCATCCTGTCACGAGCTCCCCTGCTCTTCTGTGTTCATATCTGACCATAACAAACACAGAGAAACGTCTGTACCCACGAAATATCCACATAATAAACACACGATTACAATAGTATATGGTTTGTATGTGATTTTCTTGAGATTTGGGGTATTTTCATAACAATAATGAATGTGTACATCTGAAATGCTAATTTGTGCAGCGATATAAAAGGGCTATAAATAACATATTTTAACAACTGTAAACAACCAAATTCCACGTATCTTGGCTAAAGAAAGTATTTATAATGCAGTGTTAATCGACATGGCCTTTATAATACTATCATTCTGTACATTCTGTAAACGTCTGGTCACAAAAAGAAGTATTTCAAACACTCGACTATGTTATTAAAGGGGTCATATGATGCGATTTCAAGTTTTCCTTTCTCTTTGGAGTGTTACAAGCTGATTGTGCA
>NW_015547675.1:456149-457957 GCF_001515605.1 Sinocyclocheilus anshuiensis
ATTGACCCCAGAAGTCCCTCACATGTGTTCTTTCATTCAAGCACGGTTTACGACTCCAAAAAGTCAGTGGGTATCCAAAGAATGTATTTTCTCTGTACCAGCTCTGTCCCACAAGTTGTTGTTTAAACAAACATTTTAAATGAACCGGAATGTTATGGGGGGTGCAAAGGGCTAGCTGGTAAAGTCATAAACGCTCACTTCTCAAAGACCAGCAGACAGGTGGTTACATCAACTTATGGTAACTTTCTACATATATTTTCGAGTAGATAAACAACAATATATTTTCAGCGAAGGCTATGTTTCACCGTGGTATTTATTACGCTGATAAAGGTCGGTTCAGAAAAGTATGAACACACACAACAATAAGTAAAGAACTAGATCTTAGGGCTCACCCTAGGAATACTCTAAGATATGGACACTTTTTTTATTTAGCCTTTTAAGCAGGAATATGTTTTGAAATAAAATAAATATAACATTTTCTAAAAGATACAACTTAAATAAGGAATTACCGGCTCCGCATTTGACGCAAGAGATACGTCAGTGCTGTGACAAACACACAGACGCCTTCACATATGGAACCTTTTAAAAATATTTCTAGTTTATTTTTAAAACATACAGAAAAACTTTGGCAAAATATTTCATCGCCTGTGTGATGAGATTAAAACATTGAAGACAATACTTAAAATAAGAAACTTTTAAAGATGCTGAAGTGTTTGATGTGGATTAAATCTAATATTAATGATACTTTAGTTGAAATGTAAGCAAAAACCACAGGATTCTACCAAAAATGTATCACAAAGATCGGCGACGGCCTCGGTTTGTTGTGTTCACTTTCACAGCACGTTAAAACATCAAACTCTTACTTGATCTGGACAAACTGTGCATCATTAGAAAGATTAAAGACTCTAGCTTCGATATTTGACCACTGTTTTGATAAAACATTGTTGCAGTGACAGTCATTTAGTAATTTAGGTCAGTAGTGCAAAATAATAAATCCGTACGTGTCATATTTGGAATAGAAATTCACCACGCATTCATGTTCAGTCACGTCTGCAGCGGTTTATTTGTGTTTACATAGCTTCACTGAACAGCGTCAATAAGGGCTTATAGTCCAAAGATGCATATACATGGAGATATATAGATATATTTACTCATGTTTACTTCATATTTCTTCAGACAGAATCATCATTTCTATTCATTTTCCACTGATTTACGTTATCTAATGAAAACTAGCAGCTCCCTGGGCTGTCTCGGTATTAGGGATGGGCGATATGGGCTTAAAAATATATCACAATATTTCTGGTATTTATTGCAATAACGATATCAATGACTATAATTCAGGGAATCCTGTTTCTTTAGAGAAAAGTATTATCTTTCCTATTTTTACCGATGAGCAGTAATAAGTACACATGTAATGTAAATACTGTTTAATTCATACTGGAAGCCGGAGGGCGATCTTGCACAGAAACTCCACACATATCCATAGCAGAAGTAATACTACTGACGACGCTCCAGGAAGGTATCCAGTTATCGCTGAATAAAACACAAAATGGAGATAGAGACATTTTAACTGATGAAACTTGAGGAAAATAAACATATGATTGCACAAAACATATGGTTTATCTATGTTCTTCAATCTTGGCTATTTTTTATAAAGAAAGTATTTATAATGCAGTGTTAATCGACATGGCCTTTATAATACTATCATTCTGTAATATGAAACCACGTCTGGTCACAAAAAGAAGTATTTCAAACACTCGACTATGTTATTAAGTTAATTTGGAGAAAAAGCATGTCAATAAATTATA
>NW_015547675.1:458327-458627 GCF_001515605.1 Sinocyclocheilus anshuiensis
TTAGTGCTGTGGATCGCCGGATCGGCTTTCACCGTGGACGAAGCGGAGTCCAGCCCGGGGTCGTCACGTGGTTGCCGCTCCTTCATCGAATCCGCCGGCCGCGCCGTTCTCAAGCCCACCGGCCGTCGCTCACTCAGCACGCCGGCCTCCGCTTACTCAGCCCTCCGGCCGTTCCTCACTCTAGCCGCTGGCCTCCGCTCACTCTAGGACGCCGCCGCTCACTCGAGCCCGCCGTGTGTGACGCTGTGTTTCGTTGTGAAAGCGAAACTACTTTGTTTGGCCTTCCAAAAGAGGACACGA
>NW_015547675.1:459469-465284 GCF_001515605.1 Sinocyclocheilus anshuiensis
GACATGGCCTTTATCACTGTATATAATACTATCATTCTGTAATATGAAACCACGTCTGGTCACAAAAAGAAGTCATTTCAAACACTCGACTATGTTATTAAGTTAATTTGGAGAAAAAGCATGTCAATAAATGATATCTTTGTTAGACAACCGTTTTGTAAACAGGCTCATACACATGCAAAACTGTATTGCACACGTGCTACTGTAGTACATTTATTCAGACCGATTTTTTGTGCACTGTACAGCCCTAACCAAACCAGTTACAGATTGTAAAAGGAGCTCGAGCTCCTCATTTAGAGATATTGTCACGTGTATGTTCCCGTTGAGTTCCTGTTTTCTTTATTTGGTCCTTCCAGTTCCTTTTCACATTATTAGGATCACCTGTTCCTTGTTATTAGTTATCCCCATCACCTGTCTGCCCCTCGTTATCTACCCTGTTTAGTTCTAGCCCGTTCAGTTCTCCCTGGTCTGGAATTGTATGTTGATGTCTTCTCCTCGTGCTACGTGTGATTCCCTGTGACAAGAATAAATCCCTTTGTTTTGTACTCCTGGTCTCCTCGTTCCTCATTCCGCGCTCCTCACACTACCACCGACCGTGACAGAATTCCAGACCAAACCGTGGCTCAGGCGAACCCCGACCCGATTCTCTACACGAAGGTATTCGTTCCGCTCGCCCTCGCCAGCTCCCTCGAGCGAGAAACCCTCCTGATGCTGTTCCGGATCGGGATAACCTACCATTGTCCCGCGGAGCTCCCAGACACCACCAACCTCGGCTGGAAGGATGGAGTCATCCGGTGTCTGGAGAGCGATCCGGGATCCATCTGCCGGCCGTTCCCGAGTCAAGTAAGCCGGCCGTTACTCAGGCAAGCCCGCCGGATGTTAATGTGGCAAGCCCGCCAGACGTTAATGTGGCAAGCCCGACGGACAATAATATAGCAAGCCCGCCATACGTTCATGTGGGCCCAGTGTCGGCTCTAGCCCCAGAGCTCGCTCTAGAGTCCACTCCAGCGTGTCAATCGGTGATAATGGACATGGCGATGCCCCCGGGGTTCTCGGCACCCGTCCTCACCCCAGAATCCGCTCCAACACGCTTCTCTGAGCCTCCTTCGTCTCCACTGGTACCGTCCAGCTCTCCTTCGCCTCCGCTGGTCCCGTCCAGCCCTCCAGTGTCCGCTCCTCGTAAGCACCTTCCAGAGGGCCCCCCGGTGCCGGCTCCTCGAAAGCGCTTTGCTGTGCCTGCTGCTCCAGAGCACCCTCCAGTGCCAGCACCACATCAGCGCTACCCTGATCCCCAGTTCAGCCCAGGAAGGGCTCCTGTTCCTGAGTGTAGCCCACGGAGGGCTCCTGATTTCCCGTTAAGCCCAGGGAGGGCTCCTGTTTCCCCGTTAAGCCCAGGGAGGGCTCCGGATCCCAAGTATAGCCCACGGAGGGCTCCCGATTCCCTGGCTCCGCTATGGCCTCCCGAGCCCCCTGATCCACCATGCCCTCCCGAGTCCCCAGCTCCGCCATGGACTCCCGAGTCCCCGGCTCCGCCATGGCAACCCGAACTGCCTGCTCCGTCATGGCTTCCTGATCCGCCCTGGAGGGTCTCCTTGTCTCGGCCCAGTTCCAGTCCTGCACCAGCCTGCACGCGCCCGCCCCCCCCTCCCTGATGGTCCCGCGCCATCCGGGAGGGGGGCGATCTGTCACGTGTATGTTCCCGTTGAGTTCCTGTTTTCTTTATTTGGTCCTTCCAGTTCCTTATCACATTTTTAGTATCACCTGGTTCTTGTTATTAGTTATCCCCATCACCTGTCTGCCCCTCGTTATCTACCCTATTTAGTTCTAGCCCGTTCAGTTCTACCTTGTCTGGAATTGTATGTTGATGTCTTCTCCTCGTGCTACGTGTGATTCCCTGTGACAAGAATAAATCCCTTGGTTTAGTACTCCTGGTCTCCTGGTCTCCTCGTTCCGCGCTCCTCACACTACCACCGACCGTGACAGATATAGGCTATTCCTCAATTTCACGTCCGCCTTCCGCAATGGACACACCCCGCACTGTCGCACACAGAAATATGTCAACAACTAGACTTTATCGTTATTATCGTAGGAAGACTAATTCTTATCGTGGGGAGAATTTTTACCGGTATATCGCAAACAATAAGATATCGCCCATCCCTACTCGGTATGTTTATTCTTCCATGCTCGTGCTCTGACTCAGAGAAACCTGATTCGTCCATCGCTTGTCAATCATAAGTGTGCATCATATCCCGCCCTGTCTCATCCTGTCACGCCCTTCCCTGCTCTTCCGCGTTCATATCTGACCACAACAAACACAGAGAACCGTCTGTACCCACGAAATATCCAAATAATAAAAACACGATTACGATAGTACATGGCAGTGGTCGGCAACAGGCGGCCTGCAGCCAGATTATTTTGATAGCGGCTGGTTCTGAAATAGATCTTTCATGACAGCAACAGTTACTCACAATCAGAGTATCTTACAGCAAAAGTTACTCACAATCAGAGTATGTCAGCGGAGCGGAGCGCAGAGTGGAGCGCTGTGATTTTGACTGGAGCGAGGAGCGGATATTTTAAAAGTCAGAGTACTCCACACTCCTAGAGCACTCCACCACCGCTCCATCACGAGTACAATTCATGCCAACAGCCTGTAACATAATGGCATATTAAGCAAGAATTCACATGTTAAACATTAGCTAGCTTGATAGAGATGGATCACTCAAATCAGAAAGAATGCCGAGTTTGGACAGCCCTGTGTTAAACATTTAGCTAGCTTGATAGAGAAGGATCACTCAAATCGGAAAGAACGGGCTATATGCTAATAGCAGACTCGGGAAATCAAAATAGAACTAGTGATAAGGCGACAATATACACATTTTACACAATATACAAATTTTTCACAATATACAATATACACATTTCCATAATATACACATAGTACACAGTATACTCAAGAGACTTAAAAATGTATAGCTTTTATATATGACTTACAGTGATGTATACTGTAGTGTTTTATTGTGAAGTTCAGTGTGTAGTGCATGTGTTCTATGCTATGCAGTGCAAGACATGCTACAGTGCTGTCAGAGTCAGTGTGGCTGGTTTGTAGATGGAATCCAGTGTGAGGGGTAGGGGTAAGTGGGTGATTATCGTTTTGCTATCTCGAGTTCAGTAGTCTGATGGCCTGCGAGAAGAAGCGGTCTCGCGTTCTGCTGGTTCGGGTCCTGATGCTGCGGTACCGTCTGCCTGATGGTAGCAGTGAGAAGAGTTCGTGGCTCGGTGATATGAATGCCGAGGAACTTGAAGCTGCTGACCCGCTCCACTGGAGTCCCATCGATGGCGATGGGGGAGTGCTCACTGCTGTGGCACCAGTTAGTCAGGGTGCACACCTCTTCTCTGTGTGTGTGTGTGTGTGTGTGTGTGTGTGTGTGTGTGTTTTATGTGTTTGTGTTTCAAGTGTTCTTGCTAACTTCTGTCATGTGTGTGTGTGTGTGTGTGTGTGTGCGTGTTATATGTGTTTGTGATTTGAGGTGTTCCTGCTAACTTACGTTGTGTGTGTTGCTTTTTTTTATATCACAGACAATCATCTGACATTGAATCGAGTGAAGTCTGGGAGCCAGTCAGCAAAAAGCCATATATTGAGGGACATGATGACAGCACCTCTGAAAAAAATCGTAAAAACCACTACATAATGTGTTTATGCTTCAGTTACTATGTGTCAGCAATTATTGACAGTGAATCTGGATAAGAAATTGGGCATCTGTTTACAAAAAAAAAATGTAGGCGGATTCTTTTTTCTTTTTCAGTGTGTTCAAAGTTCTATTACTCAATACTAATAAGACTTACAGTGATTCTGACTGTTGAGGAAGTGTCACCTTTCAAAAGAGACCAAAACCATGCATATACTCCAAATGGTTCAAGAACAGCATGCTATTTACATTGGGTATGCCTTTTTAGGCGTTTTAGGCAAATTTTACAGGAATGCTAAGGTTAATTATAATTAATTACAATTATTTACCTCAGCTGCCAGTAGTAACTGTAGCAGAATTAATATTACAATCAACAAATCTGTTCGTACAGCGAACATTCAGTATAATTTCATATCAACACTAAGAAAGGATATTTTCGTGGCCACAGAAAAAACTTTCTTACAGTACTGCATTAGAGCATGTAGCTATAGATCGGATCGTAAAAGGGACACTATTCACAAGCAGGACCAGAAACTCATGTAATTCGTGCACAAAAGTTTTAACTAAACGCTAACACACATAACTAATCTAAACAAACCAACAAATACCATTTTTCTCTAAGGAGGAATATAATTGTGAGGATACTACCTTTTCTAGTATCTTGGACAGAAAAGGGAGATTTGAGATCGGTCTGTAATTAACTAGTTCTTTGGGGTCAAGTTGAGTTTTTTTGATGAGCTGGCTTAATAACAGCCAGTTTGAAGGTTTTGGGGACATATCCTAATGACAATGATCCTGCTTGTTACTGCCGTGTGTTTTGAGTTTGAGCTCCGTCAAGTTAATTCTTTATCGTCTATTTTTTTTATCTTAAAATCAATTTTATATACCATCATTTTCGTTTCTATAATGTGTGAATATATCCCCTATCGTATTCTACAACAAAAACAATCAGAGCGCCTTAATACTCTATTCACACACATTACCATTGTTTTATTCACTGTTACTTGCTTTAATGGCGGATGTGTATCTACCTTTGAGTGCAGGTGAGGACACGTTGCACACAGAATGCAGCTCGAACTGGAGGCCGTGGAGAAGCAGATCCGTGACCTGGTGGAGAGGCAGACCCAGCTGAGAGAGCGGAGAGCCGCGCTGGAAACATCCCAGGCTCACGCTCACAAGTCCGAGGTAAATATACAGCCCGCTGCTAACTCTCCCACCACGTCTACTCCGTGTGTTACTCTGCACAGGCCCGGTGCACCCAGGACGCGATCTTCCCAGATGTCCTTCACTCCGGCGCCGGGACACCACGGACCCTGGGTGCACCCGCCACGGAAGACGCGAGCCAGGCCCCGGGCGACGACCTCTCCACCTCCGCCGCCTCCGGTCTTCGATATCTCCACCTGGAACCGCTTCGCTCCCCTCCGCGAGACGGAACGTGATGCTGTGATCATCAGAGACTCCATCGTCCGGCACGTCCGTGCTACGTTAGCTGAAGGTAAAGTGCACACTCACTGTTTCCCTGGTGCTCGTGTTCTCGATGTTTCTGCGCAGATACCCGCGATCCTGAAGGGCGATGAGAGCACCGGAGCGGTCGTGCTTCACGCGGGGGTTAACGACACCAAGCTGCGGCAGACGGAGACACTGAAGAGGGACTTCAGGAGCCTGATCGAGACGGTGCGCCGCACATCGCCCGCGACAATGATCATCGTGTCAGGACCGCTTCCCACGTATCGACGAGTACACGAAAGGTTCAGTAGACTTTTTGCTTTAAATGAATGGTTATTGTCATGGTGTAAAGAACAGAAACTGCTCTTTGTTAATAATTGGAATCTTTTCTGGGAGCGTCCTAGGCTTTTTCGTGCTGAAGGCCTGCACCCCAGCAGAGTCGGAGCGGAATTCCTTTTGGACAACATCTCCAGGACGCTACGCACCATATGACTAGTAAGTCAAAACTCAAATGACTGCCCTGATGACTTTTGTTCTACTTTTTTGTTCTACTTTTGTTAAATGATAGAAGTACTTGCGCTGTACAATCTATAAAGACTGTGTCTGTTCCCCGAATAGTGAGGTCAAAATATAAATTTAATGCAGGATCTAGAAAAAATCTGATCGTGATTAAACCAGAAAAA
>NW_015547675.1:465379-467861 GCF_001515605.1 Sinocyclocheilus anshuiensis
GTAGCCACCAGATCCAGTCTGTATCCAGATCAGATGGTCACTGCAGTCACCCGGATCCAGTACGTATCCAGCCCAGATGGTGGATCAGTACCTAGAGAGGACCTGTACAGCCCTGAATGTCAGCGGAGATCAAGACAACTAGATGAGCCCCAGAGACAGATTTCCAGTGAAGACCTTGTCTCCTAGACGGTCACCGGGACAGACCACAGGAACCAGTTGAGTCCTCTGCACAATGTGACTTTGCTGCAGCCTGGAACTGAGCTGCTGGTTCCCCAGAGGAGAACTGGTCCCCGACTGAGCCTGGTTTATCCCAAGGTTTTTCCTCCATTCTGTCACCGATGGCGTTTTGGTTCTATGCCGCCGTCACCTCTGGCTTGCTTAGTTGGGGACACTTAATTTCCACCGATATCGTCGACTTGATTGCACAGATACTATTTAAACTGAACTGAGCTGGACGATGACATCATTGAATTCCATGATGAACTGCCTTTAACTGAAAATTGAGTGTTTACTATTGTCATTTTGCATTATTGACACACTATTTTCCTAATTAATGCTGTACAGTTGCTTTGACACAATCTGTATTGTTAAAAGCGCTATATAAATAAAGGTGACACACTGTGCGACTTGGATCTAATAAACTTGGGTACAGCATGTATGTAGACTGTACGATGATGACACCTAGTGACTCGTAGGCTACAACGCAAGTTACTATTGAAGAATAAAACGTCATCAGTATGAACTAGTGGTAAACAAAAAGAGCATGACGAATCACAGTTTGGCAGTTGTATTTTTTATGTGTGCTGAAAAAAGTGGAAGCTGCGAAAGAGGAAGGGAAAAGAGTTTGAGGTAAGCAGTTTTAAGTTTTTGCGCCATGTCGCGTTGATCAACATGCCATTTCATGTTGCATTTCTGTTGGCTGGTCAGTAGATGTAAGCAGCAAATACACTGTGCGATGATCATGTTGAATTTTTGACATTGTCAGGTAATTATCATAGGCTATCTTTGGTCGCAAGGCTGTGACAACGGCCGTCTTTGAATCTCTCTCACTGTACGATATAGGACCACAATTTCTGTGACCACAATCACAGAAATCATCACGATTGTTTCACGATTCCAATCTTTCGTCTGGGACAGCCAAAAATCGTGCAGTGTGTCCCAGGCTTTAGACAGGCAAGAGCAGATCTTACTGGATCTGTCTGCTGCTTTTGACACTTCTGTCAACCCTCAAGGCAAAGGGCATCTCAGGAACCGCACTATAGTGGTTCAAGTCTTACCTCAGATAGGTCCTTTAAAGTATCTTGGAGGGGTGAGGTGTCCAAGTCGCAACATCTAGCTACTGTAGCGATTCAGGGCACAGTTCTTGGACCAATTATCTTCTCTATCTACATTGCATGTAGAGTAGGTTCTGTCATTCAGAAACATAGATTTTCATATCACTGCTATCAGTGTTGTGGGTAACGCATTACAAGTTATGTAAAACACATTACAAGTTACGTAAAAGAGTTACGTAATCAGATTACCTTTTTCAAGTAAATAGTAAAGTAATGTATTACTTTTTAATTTACAAGAGAATATCTGAGTTACTTTTTCAAATAAGTAACGCAAGTTACTTTTTTCCCCAATTTTTTGACTGACAGCTCTCCTGTCCACATGTTGAGAGAAATCAGATGTAACTGTAGTTCAAAAATAAATATGAATATGCATTCATTCATCTCACTCACAAGAAAAAACAACACAGATTCAGTATTCCTCAAAATGAATAAAAATTATGCAACTCAGAATATGACGCAAACCTGCAATAATTAAATGTTAAACAACACAAATATCCTTTATGTATTTAATCCCATTCTATTAACCAATGTCTTTGCTTCTGACCTTGATCCAGTTCAACCATACTAATAAGCAAAAATGACTCTAGACAAACATTTGTGTGTCTTTTATTATTGCTGAAGTGTTGAAATTTCTTCTTCTGCATTCTACAGTACGGACATACATTTACTTTCCCTTCAGCCTGAGGCTTATTCATTTCACTTTTGGTGTGAAAAGGCTATTATATTTGCCAAAAATATAATTTTTTATTTTAAAAACAAACAAGCAAGCCCTGTCCCGATTTAAAAAGTAACGCAAAAGTAACGTAATGCATTACTTTCCATAAAAAGTAACTAACTAACGTAATTAGTTACTTTTTTATGGAGTAACGCAATACAACTCTACCTCTCATTCCATCCTGATGATCCAACGATAGCTGCTCGCATCTCAGCATGTCCAGCATGCCTTTCTTGCTGGATGAAGAACCATCACCTTCAACTCAATCTTGCCAAGAAAAAACTGCTTGTACTGCTTGTGAACCCATCGTTTCATCACAATTTCACCATCCAGTTAGGCACATCAACCATAACTTCTTCAAAAACAGCTAGAAACCTTGGAGTTATGATTGATGATCAGCTGACTTTCTCAGACCACATTGCTAAAACTGCCC
>NW_015547675.1:470952-474906 GCF_001515605.1 Sinocyclocheilus anshuiensis
ATTCAGTATTCCTCAAAATGAATAAAAATAATGCAACTCAGAATATGACGCAAACCTGCAATAATTAAATGTTAAACAACACAAATATCCTTTATGTATTTAATCCCATTCTATTAAGCAATGTCTTTGCTTCTGACCTTGATCCAGTTCAACCATACTAATAAGCAAAAATGACTCTAGACAAACATTTGTGTGTCTTTTATTATTGCTGAAGTGTTGAAATTTCTTCTTCTGCATTCTACAGTACGGACATACATTTACTTTCCCTTCAGCCTGAGGCTTATTCATTTCACTTTTGGTGTGAAAAGGCTATTATATTTGCCAAAAATATAATTTTTTATTTTAAAAACAAACAAGCAAGCCCTGTCCCGATTTAAAAAGTAACGCAAAAGTAACGTAATGCATTACTTTCCATAAAAAGTAACTAAGTAACGTAATTAGTTACTTTTTTACGGAGTAACGCAATATTGTAATTCATTACTTTTAAAAGTAACTTTCCCCAACACTGACTGCTATGCTGATTACACTTAACTCTACCTCTCATTCCATCCTCATGGTCTGACAAAAGTTGCTCGCTTCTCAGCATGCCTAACAGACATTTCTTGCTGGATGAAGAACCATCACCTTCAACTCAATCTTGCCAAGAAAAAACTGCTTGTGGTTTCAGCCAACCCAACACTTCATCACAATTTCTCCATCCAGCTAGGTGCATCAACCATAACGTCTCAGGTTACTTATGTAACCATGGTTCCCTGAGTAGGGAACGAGACACTGCGTCCTCCCTTCAACTCAATCTTGCCAAGAAAAAACTGCTTGTGGTTTCAGCCAACCCAACACTTCATCACAATTTCTCCATCTAGCTAGGCACATCAACCATAAATGATGTGGAGTTTACCTCGGAGTTTTGATTGATGATCAGTTGAATTTCACAGACCACATTATTAGAACTGCCTGGTCCTGTAGATTTACAACATTAGGAAGATCAGGCCCTTTCTATCGGAACATGCTACACAACTCTTTTTTCAAGCTCTTATTCTGTCCAGGCTGGACTATTGCAACGCTCACTTTGCAGGTCTTCCAGCCCCTTTCTATCAAACCTCTGCAACTAATTCAGAATGCCACAGCAAGAGTACTCTTTATCGAGCCGAAAAGAGCACATGTCACACCTCTGTTCATCAGTTTGCACTGGCTACCAATAGCCACTTGCATAAAATTCAAGGCACTGATGTTTGCCGACAAAACAACCACTGGCTCTGCACCCCTTTACCTAAATTCACTACTTCAGACTTATGTGCCCTCCAGAAGCTTGCATTCTGCAAGTGAATGGTGCATTATAGTGCCATCCCAAAGAGGCACAAAATCACTTTCAAGGACTATTACCCTGTTCCCTGCTGGCGGAATGACCTGCCCAACTCGATCCGAGCAGCTAAATCTTTAGCCATCTTCAAGGATTGATTTGGGCAGGTCATTCCACCAGGAGGGAACAGTTAATGAAAAAGTCTATGAAAGTAATTTTGTGCCTCTTTGAGATTGCACAATAATACGCCGTTCACTTGCAGAATGCAAGCTTCTAGAGGGTACATAACTCTGAAGTAATGAATTTAGGGAAAATGTTTTAAAGAGCATGTGAGAGTTAGGCGAATTGTTAAGTTTGTTGTGATAGTATGTCCTTTTAGCAGTGGCGGCATTAGCAGAGAATGAAGAGAGAAGTGATCGATATACATTAAGTCCATAACACTGCTACTTCCATAACAACTAATTTTTTTACACATTTCTACTGTTCAGATTAACTGAATGGTCCATGTTTATATTACAGCACAAAATTATTCCTAAGATGTTACCTTTTGTATAGATGGTAATAAACTGAATAACTAACACCTGGACAAATGTTCAGTTACAATGGTATCAGCTGTGGTTGGTCTAATTCAGTGGTTCTCAAACCTGTCCTGGGCTGCATTTACTGCAAGTCTTAATGCACAGACCCGATCTTTTGACCATATCCAATTTTTTGGCCAGTCTGTTTACATTCACTTTAGACGCGACTGTTTTCCTATATCTGTGTTTACAGTAATTCCCGCCCAAAATGATTGTCATTGATAGCTTTACATGCACACAGTAGACCCTCGGGTTTTGAATGGCTGTGCTATTAAAATTATTTATATATTTCACTTCAGGTGGCCATGATTACCTGCCAGAATGCATAAGTTAACAGCTGTCAGTGTCATGGATGTTTTGCAGCGCGAAATCTGACTGAACGAATATAGACTGGAAAATAAAGGTATTTTGCTTTTGTTATTTTATCTACAGTCGTTAGATCTAGAATTCTGAAGTGAAATAAAGCAGCATACACAATTGCCATACAATTGCTCAAGGCAGTCAATTCCATGTAATCAACATTTTGAATAAGTGTTTACATTAAACATCCTTTGATATTTGGCTAAAATACGTCAGAAAGAAGACAAGTATAATGGCTGATTTTGGTTACAACCTGTATCAATCTTCGCACCTAAATTTCTAACCGCAAATCAGGTTATCAAAATATATGTTTTTGCTGTAAATAATAAACACTAAAACTATTCTCCTTTTAAACATGCCACCTTTAAACTTACATTAAATAATTGACATTTCATACATCAAGTTTGTTTAGTGATTCGTGTGGAATTTGAAGCCATTAATAACGGGCAAAAGATTGTTTACTGGCCAGTTTTTAACAACGACTAACAGTCTTAAAAGTTTAGAGATGATCTAAAACAAACTTGATAAAACCTGGTGACTGTAAAATGCGTGTAATGTTTGAATTAACGTTACTCACATTTCAGCGCTGAAGAGACATTTTAAAACTGATAAAATCTGGTGACTGTAAAATGCTTGTATATGTTTGAATTATTCACACATTTTAGCGCTGAAGAGACGTTTTATAATTGATAAAACCTGGTGACTGTAAATGCGTGTAAATATATGTTTGAAATATTCACATTTCAGTACTGAAGGGCCATTTTAAAACCATACACTCACTAGCTCGACAGCTTGCTGAGCACCGATTTCATAACATTACTTCTGGTAATGCAACCCGGGGTAATAGGCTACTACCTGAATAAAATACTGGTGAGGAATATAAGAAAATGTTTTTACCATGTAGGTGCAGATGCAGGTCAATGCAGTTGAAGGACTTCGGATGGCAAATGGCAATGTATAGCAGATGTACTTCAGACTTGTGTCCTCTTCGGGAAAAAAGTGCTTTACAAATGACATTTGTAAAAAATTGTCATCACAAGTACCTGACTGAAAATTATTTCGGATGCTTGAAAATTGCAAATTAACCGACAAAATTAACTGACAAAACAGTAACGCACTTTGACTAAACTTGTACTCACACTTGTACACCCAATTAAAAAAAATATATATAAAAATACTGCATTGTACTGTATTTAACACAGCCCACAATGCATTGCAAACAGTAAAAAAACGTATTACTTAAATACAGTAGAGTACTGTTAATAATTGGCTGTAAATTAACAGCAATTTCTTAAAAGGCAAAATATTGCCCAGAATGCGTTGTTTTCTACAGTACATTACTGTTTTAATGGAAAACAGTATGTTACTGTCAGATTTTGGCCATTTTTACAGCAATTTGTTTTACAGTGTATGGTTATCTATTGAGGATGATATACCAATAACAGATAAAGTAAAATTATTAAGATATACGAGTTGAAATAGCCCAGGTGGATATAAATTAGTAACAAACTTGAATACTGTAATTAAGAAACAAACTCAAGAAAGACTGGCTGAATATGATGTAAGCTCTTAATATGTGAGAATAGTGAAGGGAAAAAAGAACCGCAAAATAAGTGTATACAGAAACATAGAAAAAAAGTTAATCCTTCACAAACACAAAGTAAAATAAGAAAAGAAAAGTATACAGGTGCATCTCAATAAATTAGAATGTCGTGGAAA
>NW_015547676.1:0-27083 GCF_001515605.1 Sinocyclocheilus anshuiensis
ACACACACACACACACACACACACACACACACACACACGAGCGAGTTTCAACAACTTTTCACCAATCACATTCCTCGTCTTAAGACACAAGCGTCGCACTGGAGACGCGCTGAATTCAGAGATGTGATTGGTGGACAGTGGACGCTGGACTCGCACTGTTTCTGATGGTCAGTTGGTGCTTATTTCTGTTTTTAACGCATTTTTTAATATTTAGCTTGTCTTAAAATATGAAAAAAAAAGAAAAAAAAAAGTAAAAAGTACCTGTTGTGCCACGTTCTCAACATTTGATCACTACAATTAATTATCACGGAGGTTTTTATTTGATAAAGTGGCCTTTTGCATGCACAAAACTAAAATAAAAGTAACGTTACGAATATGTAGTAATGTAATTACCGTTAAAGTAATGTGTAATGTTACAAATATAAATGCATTTGTGAGTGAGTATATAACTCTCAAAAATAATTCAAATTACTGGCTTCATTCATTCTGTGCTGGAAATGTCAGACTGCTGTCTGGTTTGAAGGAAGTGTGTCTCTTTTAAAAATGCTTTGAAATCACATGCTTATTTTTACCAGATTTGCTTCAAACGTCACCAGAATAATTTCAAAAATTGCGAAGGGATTCTTGATATCTTAAATAGTGTTGCCATGGCAACGTGTCAAACTATAACATTTTTTCTGGCGTTTTTGAGGCAGTTAACATGCTTAGAATTTCATGAAACTCAACACACACATCAGTATTAATGATAGTTAGACACTGGCAAAAGCTCATAAATGGGCGTGGAGGAGGCACTCTATAGCGCCACCTTCTGTCAAAAGTGAGGGGGTTAGTTTTAGCTAGACACCAAAACGTCTACTTAGCGCTTGCTAATGAATGACTTAATCCACCTGTTGCTTTGTTTTTCATCAACAGCCGCTTGCGCCACCTGCTGGTGAGCGACTGACAGCAGCTGAGATCATGCATCGGTGCTCTACTGCTATTCCTGCAGGTCCCGGATGTGCAATGCAGAATTTTAACCACTGAATTTGTGGAAGCGAATTTGGAAAGTGAAATAAAATGGACAGAAATTTGCTTGTCGAATATTATACATCGTATTTTTAAACAGAATGAATATTTTGGAAGTGAATTCTGGAAGGTGAATATGAATTATTGAATTTTTAATTATGAAAATGTGTGAAAGATTTTGAATTGAAATATTCACAGCTTAAATAAACAACTATGTTAAATTTCATGACCTAAAATGCAAGCCCTGGAAATACAAGGCATTAATATGCAAGCACTGTTAATGTAATGCATTATTTTTTTTAGTTAGTGCTATTCAACGTGCTTTTTTGTTTCAAAGACATATGGCATTATCTTTCTTCCATAATGTAGCTTCAAGGTCAAATCTAACCCTAGTTATGTTTTTTGTTGCAGTTGGGGGACCGATAAGTAAGATTTCTGTTTTTGTCAAGTTTAAACTGAGGTAATTGGAGTTAAGCCAGGTCTTTAACTCGTTGACGCATGACTATAGAGATGCAGTCTGGTGAACAGAATCAGGTCGGCAAGCAGTGTATATCTAAATATCGTTGACACAGCAGTGGTACTGAAAACCATGGCAGCAAATAATTTGTCAGAGGGGCATAATGTAAATAATAAATAATAGTGGCCCTAGAACTGAGCCCTGTGGCACACCCTGTCAGAGAGGGACAGTGGGAAATTTATAGTTATGCATGGTGATGTAGTATTGTCTGTCAAATAGGAGGAAAACTAGAATAACGCAACTCCTGAGATGCCAATCTCTGAGAGGCACACGAGTAATAGCTTATGACAGACAGTATCAAAAGCTGAGCTGAGATCGAGTAATACGAGTATGGAAAGACTGCCTGGGTCACCAGAAAGGAGGAGTTCGTTTATTACCCTTACTAGAGCAGTTTCAGTACTGTTGTGAGCAAAAACCTGACTAAAATATATAAAAATGATCGTTGAGAGCCAGAAATGACTGCAGTTGAGTGGCGACAACCTTTTCCATGATTTTTGCAACAAACGGTAGGTTGGAGATTGGGCGATAATTAGCGTAGCCAGTTGGGTCCAGATTTGGCTTTTTAAGAATAGGAGTAACAGCAGCAGTTTTGAGTGAAACTGGAACAGTGGCAGAGTTAAGAGACATGTTTACAAGATGTCAAATTGAAGCAGAAATGACAGAGGTTCAGTGTTTCAAAACGAATGTTGGTGCAGCGTCAAACAGGCATGAAGAAAATTTGGATTTCTGTATTATTTCACTGGGGTTAGTCAAGGAGAAGTTAGAGCATTTGGATAGCCGAGCCTGCTCACAAGCTGAAGTGGTCAGTTCAGCACCAAATGTCCCACCATAAAGCATCCAGCTTACCCTGAAAATGGTCTAAAAAAGCACAGCACAAGTGATCAGATTATTGTAGACAGGTGAAGGACATGCAGGAGGAGCACAGCGAGCTGGTGACATGACCATCAGAGGTCTGAGAGACGTTCCTGCTGTTCCACAAATCTCATGCCATACGCTCAGCTGCTCGACGGCCGGTGTTTAGGCCGCTGATGGAGCTCGGCTCCGGCATCTTCCTTCACCTCCAGCAGTCGTGGTGCTGCTGCTACTCATGCTGGTCCTCACAGCACTGCGTTTACATTCAGTGTGTGGAAGCGCTCGGGGGTTTTCTGCTCTTTCATGCAGTGGAAAACATTTAAAGTGAACTCACCCAGCCGCTCCATGAGAAGGGGACGTTCTTCTGCTGTCTGCTACAGAACATCAACAGTTTTGGAGAAAACACCTGCCAGCATCTGCTCAGCTTTCTCAAAACACTGCACTAGTGTTCAGTGCTGGAGATGATGCAGATATTCAGCCTGTGAAACACCAGCTCAATGCATTTCTGGGTCAAACAGGTTTGTTTGTACAAACCATTCACACGTGTTCTGCTCATTCAAGAATGAGGCCAATTATGTACAAACACTGCAGTTCATCTTTGATACAGATTTAATCCACACTGAATGCTCATCATTTACAGGGGGCCTGACATGCCTGTGCTATTGTAACATTCACGTACATGCACTAAAGTCTTGTGCACATAAACGTCAATAACATCTAACACCACTGGATAAGGAAAAAGTATTGCACGTGAGTGTTTTGAAAACATCCGTAAATATAAAACCATTATTTATCGACAAAGCATTACGAAGCTTTGTGATGCAGTCGCAGTCGGATTTTATACAGTTGGCATCATTTTTATCAAGTTGCTTTGTGAACGTTGCATTAAATTGCAATTACAAAACACTCATGCAACACCCATGTCTCGACCCTTTTAACATCTGCTGTTCAGACAACCAGTGTTTTTCAGTTCAGAAGAATGTGTTCTTGTTTATTTTACACCATGAGGTCTACAAAACAGTCTATTACTAAAAATAATGAGTAAGTATATAACTGCAGTACAAATAAACTACATTACCCATGATGCCATCTTCCCACCGCTCCACAGAGGCAACTGTAGCCATCGACATACTCTCTTGAGTAGGTTATTTCTGAATAAATAATTGCATCGCGACCAAAAGAGTACGTTCTATATAGTATGAATGTTATCTGGATGTACTACATTCGTCCGTAGTATGCACACTTCAGAATCACACTGGAAGTAGCAGGTCATCTAAGTACTTTCTGCCTGCTCTTTTAGCAGTACTGTGAATTCAGACATACTTCTTACTTTTAATACCACCTTATATTAAATTTAAGACCTAAACCTGTAATGGAAGTACACATTATATTACATATATGTAATATTTAATGTGTTTAATGTAAAAAAAAAAAAAATCATCGCCGTTATAAATTTATGACTACGATATACAGTGAGCTTTTCATATCAGCAGACAATATTCCACACAAAATATCCCCACAAAGTACCACATAACTGAGATTTTTGGTGATGTAATAAATTATTCTGAAGCAATATTTTCATCAGTGTTCTATCAGCTTTTACATACTTAAATCTGCATATTTTTTATTTACCTTTATAAAGGCCTATTTTTTTTTTACTTTTTAAATGTATGCATCACCTTTCATGTCAAATTATTACAATATATCAATAAATTCTATAGGGCTGTTACTAATCAGATTAAATCATTTACACTGCAAAATTACAACTGCAATAAATAAGGTTATGAGATTAATGTTTTAAATACATTTATGAATATACAAACAAGAAATGTTGGGGGGAAATGCATATTTTTCAACATTAAGCTGCCAGTAGGTGGCGGCAAGTCACTTAATGAGTGAGTCATTGACCCAGAGGGCAACTGATGTCGAAAAGACATCAAATTGACAGCAAAATTGAAGTAAAAAAACAGGTCAAATATGCAAATCAAACTGACATCAAAAATTTGATGACGTTGATTTAATGTGAATTGAATGCCATGTTTATTGGCCTATATATTAGTGCTGTTGAATGATTAATCGCGATTAATTGCATACAAAACAGTTTTTGGTTGCATAATGTGTGTGTGAGTTCTGTGTATATTTATTATGTATACATAAATGCACACATACAGTACATATATTTTCAAATATTTACATGTCTACATTTACATTCATATAATTTATAAATCAATATTTTTAATATATAAACAACCTGCTTTTCTGAAATGTGACCCTGGAGCACAAAACGGGTCAGTTTCTTGAAATTGAGATGTATACATCATCTGAAAGCTGAATAAATAATATTTCCATTGATGTATGGTTTGTTAGGATAGCACAATATTTGGCTGAGATACAACTATTTGAAAATCTGGAATCTGAGGGTGCAAAAAAATCTAAATATTGAGAAAATCACCTTTAAAATTGTCCAAATGAAGTTCTTAGCAATGCATATTACTAATCAAAAATTAAGTTTTGATATATTTATGGTAGGAAATTTACTAAATATCTTCATGGAACATGATCTTAAACATTTCATCCTAATGATTTTTGGCATAATTTTTTTTTTTTGATAATTTCGACCCATACAATGTATTGTTGGCTATTGCTACAAATATACCCCAGCGACTTAACACTGCTTTTGTGCTCCAGGGTCACATATATACATGCATGTGTGTGTATTTATATATATACATAATAAATATACACAGCACATACATATATTATTGTAAACAAAAACTTTTATTTTGCATGCGATTAATCGTTTGACAGCACTAATATATATATACATTAAACCAATTTCAGTGTGGGATTTTCAGCCAATTACCACTAGAAGTAATCGCCATCCAAACTGAATTTAAAATGATGTTACAGCATCTTGATCACATCTTGACTAATATTTAACCTCAAATTGATATCAAGGTGCCCGCTGGGGAGTCACTGATTGTTCAAAACGCTGAATCATTCCGTAACAAAACACTGCCGAGTGTTGCTTGGAGAATGTGCAACACTTCTGCTGTGATCTTTGATTGGAACTACTGTATATTTGCAATCGTGAGAATATTCAGCAAAATATCTCCCTTGGTATGTTACTGATCTACATCATGTTACGAATAAACTACACATTCTGAATTTATACCTTGGTGTGTTACTTCTGAGTTTCTTTATGTGCTGTTACGCTCATTTTTTTGAAGTCTCTTACGAAGAGGCCTTGATACCAGAAATACACTATCCATTAGCAATCGCCGTTTATGTTGAATGTATTAAAATCAGAAGAATCATTATTTCGTTTCGATGCTTCGCTGGTTATTTTTTGCCGCTTAAGTTTTAATCAGGCTGTTTGTCCGGTCGGGCAAGTAAAAAAAAACATTTTAAAATAGCGCTGGTGGTCAGCTAGCAGTAGCTCGAGCTATATTTATTATTATTATTACTGAGAACATTATATACACAAAGAAGGTTGTTCGACTACCGCGGGGGGGAGGAAAAAACAATCTTCGGTCAGTCCAATGATTTTAAACAGTCATTAGGTCCGTCAGACTGAAGATATTTTAACGGTAATGTGACCAAAAATATTTAAGACCCATAAAATATGAATTTAAGACATTTTAAGAGTTTTAAGGAAACCCTGTATATAGTAGGGAAATGTGTGATTTCAGATGCAGCCATTGTGCTTGTAGATATATGGCCCACACTGACTAGATGAGCACAATATGAGATGTTTACATGAAAAGTAGGTCCCAAATGTCTTGAAAGATTCATCTTAATTGTAAGAACTTTATTTGTATGTCTAATTTTTTCTACTCTTTGTGCTACTACAAATTATTACTAAAACCACTTACTATCTGCACTGAAATTTGAGCATCTTTTTGCTCTTTCAGATTCATTTAATTCCTGATTTCATTGAACAGTTTCAGAGCTGAAGATGAATAAACTGTTCTGGACCGATGCTTTCTTCTGGCTGTTTAGTAGTTCATCATGTAAACTCAAACATGAGGCTGAACATGATTGTGCTTTAGTTTAGACATAAGTATCACAAAACTCAAAACGCCACATTTAATGTTTATTTAAAATATTTGACTGCAGTGCAGTAAAAGCATGATAATATTCCATGTGTTACTATGTCGTATAAAACAGGCATTTTTATTTAAAAACAATAAAAGAGCAAGAGCGCAGAACGAATGAGACATATAAAAGGTTTAGAGAAGTGATGAACAGACAAACCATCAGAACAAACGAGTGATTGTCGGAGTATCTGCTCTCCTCACGCCGTCTCGATCTCACGCAGGACGATGGTTTTGGGGTTGATGGCCACGTTCTTGGTGGTGTTGTGTGTCTTATAGATGCCGATGAGACGGTTGGCCATCTCAAACATGTTGTTCCTCAGGGAGATGATGATGAACTGAGCGTTCTTGGTTTGCTCCTGCAATAATGTGGGAAAATTCAGCAAACGTGTTAGAATTAGGGGGGCAAAAGCAGAAAAGCATTGTATTGATTTTCTGTATAACTGACGGTAGTTTTCCTGAACTTGTTCAAAGCAGCAATGACTTCCTTGTAAAGTTGGTGTACTTTGTATTTCTCTCGCGCTCATGTAACGGATTAAAGCGTTCACTGCAAACGGCAGTGCGTTCAGGAGCGGTGCGTCTGCAGCAGAGCAGAGATAGTTTCTGCACCGAGTTTATGTTTGCAACGCTGCAAGCGAAATTTTCTAAAAAATGTTCAGTCAAAAGATTTTTTTTGCTTTAACCCCTGCAATATAATAAGTCGAATAAGACAAATAAGTTACCAATCATATGAAATTAGTATTAATAAATTAATTTGTACTACAGAGGTGGCACAGAAGAACACAAAAGTGGCTTGTAGGTATATTTTCAGACGTTTAATGAGGCTCAGAGGTCGCATGAGTGCAATTAAATTAATAAATTCATGTGGAGATTAATGTTTTAAATATTAAATATTGAATACAGAAATGATTCAAATAACTGAAATTATACGCTAAAAATGAAACTAAATCCACCAGCAGGTGGTGGTAAGTCACTGATTTTATCACTGAATCATTCATTCAATTGATTCGGATTTTATCACTGAATCATTCATTCAATTGATTCGTCCCAACAGCTGAATCATTCAGGAATGAAGCAAGTGTCTGTCTTTATGAACTGACGGAAAACTTTAATCCCCGAATTGTACTTAACATTATTTTATTTATCCATTATACTGAAGAGACCTTTTTGAATGATGTTGTTTTATTTGTTTTGTAATTTTGAGGTGTTCAGTTGTATTTTGGTTTTAGAAAATAAACGTGATTGCTCTCCTCCCAAATCAACTCTTTCTTGTTTTAGTTTCATGTTCTCTGTGCCTTGCCCTGGACTTATGTCACTTCCTGTCTCTCGTGGTGTTTGTAGTCAGTTTGTAGTCCGTTTGTTCATTGGTTCCCCTTGATTAGTCTCCCCAGGTGTGTCTTATCTTGTTCAGCTTGTTAGCCCCCTGTGGGTATATATAGCCCTAGTGTTTCTTTAGTTCCTTGTGAGTTGTTGAATGTAATGGTTGTCTGTTTGCCAGTCATTCTGTTCTTTGTTCCCTTTGGTTTTTTCCTTATTGTTTGTTCTAGTTTTGCCATGAAACACCAGCACATAGATCCTTGCCTCTGCCTGTTTCCCGCAGCTTCTCCACAACATTACAGTTTTTCACTAGCATGTCTCTTTGAGCCTATATTTAGTATAAGTAAAACACTTAAGTACTGTTAAAATCAGATACTCAGACTTTTACTCAAGTTGTTTTGGAAATGGTGACTTGTAACGTGTAGTGGAGTAATTTTCACTGTAAGGTATCTGTACTTTACTCAAGTATGGTGTGTAGTTACTCTTCACACCTCTGCTTGTGAGACGCGAGTGCAGCAGTTATATTTGTCCGTCTAAAAAATGCACTGAATATGCATCTGTGTGAATGGCTTGGTTTCGGTTCTAACCTAATCAAGATCTTCTATGCATTGAGCTTTTATATTTCTATAATATTTTGAATGAATAATGCAGCAGCGGCGCGTCTCGTGGGCTAGACTAACAAAACATTAAAATGCAACGTCACTTACGTTTACACTTTTTTTCTATCATTATTGATGAAGGTCTACTGTCGATAAATATACCGTACCGTATGATACCGTTTTTAGGGCCCTTTGATTTTCGCGATGCAGAAAACGTGGACGGAATTGCGGAATCCAGTTATAAGAAAGGAATTTACAGTTTAACGCGGAATGTCGTGGAATTTGCCAAAGTTGGGATGCATTAATCAAAAGTAGGTGATTACACTTCAATAAAATCACGATATGGACTAGTGTTTGTAAATATTAAGCCACAAAAAGACGATTTAAATATGAACCCTGTGTTCTGCGTGTCTGTGAATGAATGGCGCAGACGCGTGGTTTCGTTTACTACACACATACTGAAGCGTGTGACGCTCGCGGTGTTTTTAGCATCTGCGGTCTCTCTAATGAGGACATAAATACATGAACAACATCTCCAGAACTGCTCTGAGAGTCACTTCAGCAGCATTTTACCGTTTCATTTGAGTAAAACTAGCCTCATATCATACACACAGAAATGTAAAAGGTATTCACGGCAACCCGTCAAAATAAAAGTTCGGTTTAACTTGAAGACATTGGAACCCTGTGTTCTGCGTGTCTCTGTGAATGAATGGCGCAGACGCGTGGTTTCATTTACTACACACATACTGAAGCGTGTGACGCTCGCGGTGTTTTTAGCATCTGCGGTCTCTCTAATGAGGACATAAATACATGAACAACATCTCCAGAACTGCTCTGAGAGTCACTTCAGCAGCATTTTACCGTTTCATTTGAGTAAAACTAGCCTCATATCATACACACAGAAATGTAAAAGGTATTCACGGCAACCCGTCAAAATAAAAGTTCGGTTTAACTTGAAGACATTGTCTGGCAGAAATACATTACTATTGTCCAGCAGAATGCACGTAATTTTACTACTAAAATTATTAAAACCTTTTTTTTTTTAAATATATAATCATATTTCTTCAAAGGTTTAATTGTAATTGTAAATCCCCTTTATTTGCCAAAAAATTTAATTTGTTTAATTTTCATTAATGAAAATATAATTAAAATTATTGTTTTATGCCTTCATTTCATAACCAAAAAAATATTGTAAGAATAACTTAAACGTGTTTTTATGCATTCAAATAATTAAACCTGCTAAAACAGAATTTGGTAACAATAAAACATAAGGTGGAAAAACAATAAAACATTTCATAGGTAGGATTGGGTATCGAAAACCGGCTCTAAATATCCAAGAACTGGGTATTCAATAAGATGCGTGCATTTAGATTCTGCTTAACGATTCCTGCATTCGCATTTTAATATGATTTCACTGATCTTGACTGAATATATTTAATAACTTTAATCTACATTTTATTTATGAAAAGAAAACTATGCAATGTTTTACAACTTTTAATTACAGTTTCTGTACCTGAACTTTGGTTCAGTTGTATTTATGCTATTGCTAATTATTATTTTGTTCCGGTTTTATTACTGACCGTTTACTTGTCTTTAACACTTTAATATTTGAGATTTATATTAGTCTAGTTGTTTTTGCTGCGGTATTTTTGTTAAAAGCAAAGGCAGAAGTTCCTCTTGTAGGCCTAAATGTTCTGTAGGCTGCTGATTTTTGCTTCAGCTGCAATAGAATGCTTTGTAAGACGACAGAATAAATGTTTGACATCTGTATGTTTGACTTCATTTACTTTATATTGGATTTTTCTTATTGGAATCGAAACTAGGAATCGATAAGAACGATACCCAACCCTATTCCATTGGGCCCTAAACGTAATTTCTGTTAAACTTTTAATAAATTGATGTTAGGTTTAATTATTTTAATTAATGAGACATGCTTTTTGATTTATAAAATATAATTTAACCATTAAAACGGAGTCCAGAAAAATTAGCGGAAAAAAATTAAAACGGAAAAAACTGAATTTGGGAAAAAATAAAAAAGGATTTCATAGGGCCCTACATTTTATTGCCCAGGCCTACTAAATGCTAATGGACTTCTACTAACTGACAGATTTCCACTAGTATATTTAATTCAGTATTGAATAATAAAGGGTAGGCCACCCGTAGCCTGCCTGCGGTGACATCTCAGAAGACATCGAATGCTGAGCAACAGTTTTGTGTTCACTATAGAGAAAAATGTCTGGTCACATCATGTGAGTGTTAAGAGCCTTAACCGCAGGAAACAAGGCAGGTAAGTGTACATACGTATATGTAGCAGGCCACGATGGAGACGTTCTTGAAGTCGAGGGCAGCGTCGATCTCATCCATGAAGTAGAGCGGCGTGGGCTTGAAGTGATGCAGCGCAAACACCAGCGCCAGAGAGCTGAGCGTCTTCTCTCCTCCTGACAGGTTATAGATCTTCTTCCAGCTCTTCTTAGGAGGACGCACACTGGGAACGCACAGAAAACACCAAGCTGTCACGAGGATGGCTAGACTGGGACCATACACATCATTCACTCAACAGGTCTCACAAGAGTAAGACTTTAAAAAGTCTGGTAGCGTGTGATAGTCAGTCAGTGCGCGACGGAGGCATAGTTTTTCCTCTATAAACATTTGCAAGCCTAGTGTAGGGCCCTTTTAAAATCATGTTTATTTTTCCAAAATTCAGTTTTTGTCATTTTAATTTTTCTAGACTCCGTTTTAATGGTTAAATAAAATTTTATTAATCAAAAAGCATGTCTAATTAATTGAAAAAATGAAACACACAATTTAACAGCAATTTATTAAAAGTTTAAAAGAAATTGCTTTTTTCTCAAATTCGGTTTTATTTTTTACCAAATTCTTTGTTTTCCATTAATTTTCTAGATCCAATTTTAATGGTTTCATTAACTTAATTACAAGCATCTCTAATTAATTGATTAAATAAAAATTTTTTTTTCACATTTATTCAAGTTAAAACAAACCTTTTTAACTGGTTGCTGAGAAGTCCTTTAAGTTTCTGTTTGTATATGATGTGACAATAGTTTTTTTCTCAAAAGAAATGGCAAAATGCTCATGAAGTGACAGTTCTAGAGATCATGTTCATGTGTTCATGTACTCATCTATTGAGGCAGCAGAGGATGAAATCACCGTGCTTCAGTATGTGTAGTAAACAAAATCGCATATTTACACTGTTTGAATCGTTCCCTATCCCCTATATAGTGCACTATGTGCCATTCACTGTACAGAAAATACTAATCCTGCAGGATTAGTATTTTCTGAAAGAAAGATTAGTATTTTCTGAACAAAATGCGCTTCGGATTCTAGAGAGCATTTGATTGGTCAGAAAGTTTGATGAGAAGCTGAATTATGAGGTGACGTCCAAAAAAAATAGTTGATCCATTTTGGCCGAAGTGACGAACTGTAAGCTATGCATGCTTATATCTTCAAAATGTGAATTTTGTCACTGTTTCAGAGCACACTGGATTATAGATAACCTTAAGACTAACATATTGATACTAACACCCAAAAAACACACACACACACACACACACACACACACACACACACACAGTCAGTGGGCTGACGCCGTCATTCATTGGCTGACCACACCGAGTGGATCTCTGGTACCTTCTTCTTGAACTCTGCGATGGCTCCCAGGTTGGGCTTCATGTTGGAGCAGCGGTCCTCCAGCAGAGCGATCTCGTTCTTGATGACGTCTGGATTGCCGATGTCTTCCAGCTGCTCTGGGTTCAGTGCAGGCAGCTCTTCTTCTGGAGCTCCATCGATGGGGTGCAGCGACAGCCTGCTGGCCTAAAACACACAGGACTGTGAGCGCAGAGAGAAGACGGAAGCACACAGGCCAGTACGGGCTTCGACTGATTTAAACAAATAACACACAAACCACCCCATAGGCGAGCAAATCAAGATTGGTCTGGCTCAGGAAGAGCCTGCAGCACATGGCACAGGAATCAAACCCAATTAATTCAAATTTGATGTTTTGCCACCATTTAATTTTTTTTCACAATTTATATTCTAAAAATAACTTTTTAACTTGAGCGCAGCATTTTTAGAATGCCATTTCATGCAAGAGACGCGAGCGTGATGGTCAAACACGACCATTAAACGCATGTTTACATAGAAAACTGGAATGAAAACCCTGTGCAGAACTACTACTGTACGATATTTCATGTTTGCATGATGCTGTTATTTTCCGTTTTGACAAAACATTTAGAGTTAATAGTAGTCCACTGGTGTTATACTTTGTCATTTTGAATCTGAATAGCCTTGACTTTTTATTTTTGCATTTTTCTTATAATTTTGGAACCTATGATGCGTTTCAGAAATTTGTACAGTATGTGCCTTCATATCCCATGCATCTTTTCTGTAAAGATATTGTGATTTGTTTTAAATTTAAACTGCATGTGTGCTGCACTTGAAATAGAACTTTCTTTAACTAGATGGTTAAGAAGTAGTTACTTGATTCATGTTGTTGTTACGTTTTTTTTATTGACTTAAAAAAATAAATAAAAGGTTTTATATTTTGCCATATCACCCATCCTACCCTGCGGTCACACAGAACAGAAAACAGCAGAAAAGGACAAATGATACATGGAAATGAAATCCAATAAAGTTAAAAACAGACACTAAAGCTTGCTTAAATATCTCTCCTATGAAATTAGTCTACAAAGGGTCTTAAGGGAACTTAATGAGTGAGCTACATGATTATACATTGCTAGCTAAACATTACATATAATGCATCAGCTAAATCTCTGGGAATATACAGTCAATAGTCTGTTTCCAGATGTGTGTGTGTCTGTGGCTCAGTACCTCTCTCTCCCAGTGTTTGATCTTGTTGTGGCACTCAGCGATGGCCGTGTCGATGTGCTCCACCTTCAGCCGCACACTCAGAGACTCCTTCTGCAGCACATGCTCCTGCTCCTGTAGGGCCTTGATCTGCTGCAGCACTCCTCGATGCTGCTCCTGAACCTCCGGCAGAGCTTCCTACACACACACACACACTCAGACATCAGCACCGAGCGTCTTCACGTGTTCAGCGTCTGAGAGAGAGGATGAGACAGAAGCACCTCAGCCTGCTGGTACGTCTGCATGATCTCTCCCGCCGCCTCCTCCAGCTTCTTCAGCTGCTCCGTCAGCTCCTCCATCAGCTTCTCATTCTCTCCCATCTCCTTCTCCAGCTGAGACACGCTGTCCTCAGACTTCTTCAGATTACTAACACATCAGAAGACAACATTCACTTCAGAAACGAACCGACTGGCCCTCTACAGAGCTCGGTTCCTGATGCATCCTGGTGTATGCCATGCCTCATCTTATTCGTTTTTGTTAATAAACGTTTTGTAAGCTAGTTTGTCATTGTATCCTACTGTTTTATTGTTGTCGTGCTTCTTAATTAAGAATAACAATGAATCCATATTTTGTTTTAGTCTTAAAAAGAGAAAGGTGTGTAGATGTAAGTGAAAATGATCTCTTCTTGTAAAACGTGACAAGATTGCAAATTTGAAAGTGAAAGCATCCTAAGCCTGCGCTTATAACACAGCAAAAGAGGATCTCCCGTTCACAAAATTCAAATCACAAATAATACTACTAAGAAAAAAAAACAATTTAATTGCGACCAAATCATGTGCTCGTGCGACCAACTGAGAAAGTGGGAAGAATGAGTCTGGAGCCCTGCAGCAGCATACAGTATAATATGCAGTGCTGCTTTACATTACATTAACATTTAGCAGATGCTTTTATCCAAAGCGACTTACAAATGAGGAGAATAGAAGCAATCAAAACTAACAAAAGAGCAATGATATGCAAGTGCTATAACAAGTCTCAGTTAGCTTAACAGTACACGCAGCAAGGTTTTTTTTTTTATTATTATATAATAAAAAGAAAACTGATAGAATAGAAAAAGAATAGAGCAAGCTAGTGTTAAAGGCCTTTTTTGCTTTTGTTAATTGTATAATAAATAAAAAGAAAACAAATAGAATACAAAAAGATTAGAAAAGCTAGTGTTAGGTTTTTTCTTTTTTTTTTTTTAAAGAAAACAAGCAGAAAATGAATAAGAGTGCAAGTCTAAAAGGGACACTTTTTTTTTTAAGAATATAATTAGAATGCTAGAGTTAGAGGGTCAAATATAGATGGAAGAGATCTTCACAGAAGATTCTTTATGGAAGAGCGCTCTCCATTTGTCTCATTTATCTGAAGGGTTTATACCATACTTTTACATCCAGTTGGTGTAATTGTGACTCAGACCTCTTTTCAGATGTGAAACTGCCTCAAGTAAATAAAATAAATTATCTCAGGATCAACATTAGTGGCAGTGATTACTGACCGTCCAGCAGTCTTGATGGCCACCTGGGCTTTAGTGATGGCTGAGGAGCACTCGTCCAGCTGTGTGTTGATCTGGTCCAGTTTGTCCTGCTGGGCCTTCAGCTTATGGCTGTTGATGTCCACGATGAGTGTGTGCAGCCTCTTCACCTCCGCCTCCACCTTTCCTGCTTTAGTGGACTCTGCCTCAAAGTCTTCATGAAAAACAAACAAAAGAGACGCACAGATGGACCGGCCAACACATGAGACTGTGAAGCAGCATGCTTTTTGTCCATACAATACTGTCCAATGTTGAGTAGACCCCAATGTTCCTCAGAATGCCTTGTGTTTTCAGAAGAAAGTCATGCAGATATGGACTGACAGGACTCAGTGAATGATGTACAAACGCACCTTTCCTGTAGACCTCCAGGCTCTTCTCCATCTGTTTCTGCTTGGCTTTATCAGGAGCAGCGGAGATGACGTTGGCCTCCAGGTCTTTGATCTGAGTCTTGAGATGAAGCTCCTGCTCGGTCAGGCTCTGTAACACACATCACAGGTCAACCGAAGCCAGGGCTCTCACGTTCACGCTGATGTTTTAGCTGTGCTGTCTGACCTGGATGGTGGCCGTGTATTTCTCCAGCGTATTCTTCATGTCTCTCAGCTCACGTCTGGCTTTGTGCACCTTCTCCTCCAGCTGATGCTTCCTCTGCTGCCAGTCCTGCAGCTGCATCAGCTCTTTGTTCAACTCGCTCTCCATTTTATCCAGCTGTGCACAATCACACATCTTTAGCTAGTGATGCACCAACCGAAACTAAAGTTTTCTTTGTGTCGAAAACTGGAACTGAAAATGTTTATTTAATCAAATAATGGATCAAATTGAAAAATAAAGTCCAATAACAACAGTCTTGCAAAAAAATAAATACAAATAATTAAATTGCACATAATAGTTTTAAAAGTGCCACTGAACGAGCCGCATCTGGAAACACGTCCTGCGGTGCTCCACTGAAGAAGAGCCACATAAGTCTGAGTTATCATGTGATCTGACCTGCTCCTGAGTGACATCAGCACAGACCGAGGAGCCCATCCGGCCCTTCATCACTCGTCCTCCTCCTCCAGTCATGGTACCTGAGGGTGAACGTGAGAGCGAGCTCATTACTGTCATCCAGACACACACATGTAGAGCCACGTGATTCCACAACGCAGACAGAATCCAGTCAGAAAAATGGAATTCGTATAAATCTTCACTACAACCTGCCAAAATAAAAGTTTGGTTTAACTTGAACAAATTATAACAGAAATATTACTAATTGTACAGTAAAATGTACTTCTCAATGTTGTTAAAACAATTATAATACAATTTTAATTTGATTGCATTTTAAAATAATAAATTTCATATTTTATGCCTTCATTTAATTAACATCGTTTCAGATCATTAATTGGTATTAAACCAAATCCAAAAATATTAAAACTGACAACACAGAATTGCTGAAGAAATAAAGCATTTCATAAGGCCCCAATTGTTAAACTTGTTAATTCCAGTGTTTCCCATACATTGATTTATTTGTGGCGCCCGTCACAATATCAAAACTGACCGCCACAATAGATTTCCCAAAAGGCTTTGACTTTGTTGAATAACCATTAACATTGCACATTTCAAAATCGAATGTGGGTGTTTTTATATCACTGTATTTCTGAAGGAAACCGACTGTCTTCAGGAAATTTTCGATGTCATTTTCATTTCATCTTTCATGTAATGTCTGATAAAGCAGCGTTTGCGAGCGCAGCACTGCTTTGTGTACAGCGCTACCGGGGAAACCTCTATTTCTCTCGCTCCAACAGCGCCTCCTGCTGGCAGAGAATGAATTTGCATATACATGCCGCCACAGACAGAGTGCAAGTCTGTGGGAAACACTGAATTAATTTAATTCATTAATAAGACCTTTAAAACAATCCACAAAGAAAGAAAACACAGGAACAAACATTTCATAAGGCCCAAAAACTGTAATTTTTGTTAAACTTTTGATTAAAAAAAAGAGTCATGAATTTATTAGACCTTTTGATTACTAATATTTAATCTTACCATTAAACATAATCCAGAAGAACTGAATTTGGGAGAAAAAATATATTTCATAGGGCCCTAGAATGTAATTTGTTATTTTTTTTAATTAATTGTTGAATTAGATGCTCTTTTTGATTACTTGTATTTATTTTAACCATTAAAACGTAACCCAGAAAAACTGGAGCTGAATTGAGTAGAAACTAAGAATGCGTTCCTAGTGCTCTAGAGATGGGAGTAAACGGACCGGCCTGCTCGATGATCTGCCCCTGCAGCGTGACCACCCTCCAGCGCTTGTCCTTCTGGAACGCCACCCGCGTGGCCTGCTCCAGGTCTCTAGCCACCAGCGTGTCCCTGAGAGCGAAGTAGAACGCCGGCCGCACGCTCTCGTCCTTCACGCGCACCATGTCAAACAGACGAGGGATGCTCTCCGGAGTGGAGATGGAGCCCATGCTCTGCTGCCACACTTTCATCTGAACAACACCAAACACCATCAGCACTGGACTCCAGCTCTGAAATGAGGTCCAGCAAGCAATGTCCTTTCCTCACCTTGTCTAGGCCGATGAATGTGGCCACACCGATGTTCTGGGTCTTCAGGAACGTGACGCATCTCTGCGCCGTGTCAATGGTGTCCACTAAGATATTATCCAGCGAGCCGCAGCTGGAGGAGATGGCCACGTCGTATTTCTCATCGACAGCTCCCAGATCACCCTGTTGAGAGGAACATGACCCTGTTTATCTACACAGAAAGGGTGCTTCTCAATATCCCTCGTTTCCTCTGACCCAGAAACCGATCGAGCTCGGCCATCTTGTAGGACATCTCAATTCTCTAATTACACATTAACATTTTGAAATGCTTCACCGTGGTGTACAATTCTTGCTTACAGAAAATTCATATTTACATAACCCAGAACTTTTGCAAACTTTTATTGTATTTTGCTTTAGTAAAAACTGTGTTCTTGCAACGGTTTATTAATTATTATTGTTGTACAGGACAAAAATGTATGCCAAATTACAACAACTGTAGTAGCATAGTTGCAGAATTATATCAAAGCACAAGAAAAAGAAAGAAAATTAAACAAATTGTAATACTATACAACAAATAAAAAGCAGTTAATAACTGAGAATAATTAATTGTTAATAATAACAACTGGTAATATTAAAAAAAATGGACAAATGTGGTATTTTGTGGAGGTTAAAAGTATTACAATATAAACGATTATCTCTAATGTTGAAGAATCCCGACATGCAAGCTAAATCCAGCGGTGTCGGGTCATCATTAATCGACGACGCTTTGAAGTGACGCTAAAGGGAGCGAGGATATATAATTTCACTCCGTGTCCTTCCCTCGCATCCCGAAGGGTGGAGCTGAGACGCGAGGAAAGGAAACGAGGAAGCACAAATAAGAACTGAGAAGCAACCAAAGACGTAAGGGACGTACCAGCCGTCCCAGGATGCCCGGGATCTTCCCCGAGCGTTTCTGCTGCATGAGGGAGTCCAGCACTTTGTTGCGGCTGCGGTTTGTGGACAGAGAGCTCTTGGCTTCAGCCACCTTCTGTCTCATGTCTCCAACCTGCAGCCGCTTCTGCTGGTCCTGCTCAGAGATCTGCTCCAGCTCCTGCTCGTCCTGCAAGACAAGCATACAATCTCACAACCAACGCCACATACATCCACCAGCTATGTCTTTCTAGGGTCCAGTCAAGTATTTTACACAAATCTGATAATCATACACTGCCCTTCAAAAGTTTGGGATCAGCAAGATTTTTAATGTTTTTTGTTTTTTAATGGAGGCTCTTCTGCTCAACAAGGCTGTATTTATTAGATCAAAAATACAGAATGAAATATCATTGCACTTTCTAGTATTGGTTTCATGATCCTTCAGAAATCATTCTAATATGCTGATTTATATATCAATGGTTTGTTAAAGCAATAAGCCCCGTGAAGCCATGGTTTACAGTGAATTTATAACAGCTAAGGGGCGTTGTTAGGCACGTTATGTCAGTTATTCCAAAAAAAATTATTACGGTTAAAACGGTTATTCCATATACGTAGTAAGGTTTCACAGAATAAAACAGAGCAAATAAAGTGTAATGATATTAATAAAAACAGTATTCTTCCACCAAACAATGTAGCTCCTCAGAAACAGTTGTGGTTGCTACAAAGTGGTTGCCGAGCAACACACAAACGTAAACAAAGGTGTATGTTACTTTGTAGAGTCATTTACAACAGCTTCGAACGTGGCTCAGCCAATCAGAATCAAGGACCGGAACTATTCGCTTTATAAATATCAATATATCACTGTTGAAACTTGTACTGTTTAATATTTTTTTCGGAACCTGTGATACTTTTTTTCTTTGATTCATTGATGAATAAAGTTAAAAAGAAGAGTATTTATTCAAAATATAAATATTTTCTAGCAATACAAGTCTTTATCACTTTCATCACCTTGCTGAAAACAAGTATTAATTTCTTAAATAAATAAATAAATAAATAATTTACTGACCCCAAACTTTTGAATAGTAGTGTATATTGTAACAATTTCCATTCTGAATAAACACTGTTCTTTTTGACGTTTAAAAGAATCCTAAAAAAAAGCATCACAGGTTCCAAAAAATATTAAGCAGCGATAACTCTTTCCAGCACTGATAATAAATCAGCATATTAGAATGATTTCTGAAGATCATGTGACACTGAAGACTGGAGTAATGATGCTGGAAATACAGCAGAAATAAATTACATTGTAAAGTATATTAAAATAGAAAACTTATTTTAAATTGCAATAATATTTCACAAAAATACATTTTTTTTTCCCTGTATTTTTGATCAAATAAATGCAGCCTTGATGAGCATAAGAAACGTCTTTAAAAACAACATGAGAAATCTTGCGGAGTCTTCACACAGACCGTCTTGAGCTGCTCCTCACACTGAGGTATTCTGACGTTGAGGTGCTTGATGGCGGCTCTCCTCTCTCTCAGCGTGTCCACAGCCTCCTGCAGAGCGTCTTTGGCCTGGTTGAGCTGGCTCACAGCCGTGTTGTGCTGACTCAGGTAGATATCCGACAGCTGCCAAAACACGACGGTCTGAGCAGCAGACGACACACAAATACTAAAGCATCAGGCATTATTCAGGCTTTTAGAGGGATGAAAAGGTCTCACTTCTCCACGCCCTTCAGCTCCTCGTTCTTGGTCTTCATTTCTTCTGTCAGCTGGCTGCTTTTGTCACTCAGTTCCTTTGTGTCCTCCTGAATCTGCTGTTTCTCAGCTTCTTTGGCCGACACGCGCTTCTGTAGATCATGCCTGCAGAAACACAACTCAACACGTCACTCTGAATAACCAAACATTCCACATCTCTGATGGAGCAACACCACAACGCCATTACTAAGGACCTAATTCACTGCACACAGTGTGAAATCATTGAGTTTGTAGTATGCTCTGAACTGAAGCTGTGTCACTCAGAGTTGTTCACAGGGGTGCGTGTGTCTTACACGTAGAACTGACAGAGCAGGTTCCTCTTCTTAAAGATGTCATTCTCTAAGCTGAGGAACTCCACGGCTTTATTCTTCTCTCCCTCCAGAGCGCTCTTCTCCTTCTCCACCAGCTTCACTCGATTCAGCTGCACACAAACACACATACTACAACTGACACGGTTCACGAAACACAGCAAAATCACGGTTTACCTACAGGGTGATTAGATATGAACACCAGTGCACCAGTGATGATGTCCTTCTCCAGCCGGTACCATACTGGCTGCTGTAAATCAAAACGAGGTTCCTGATCTTTCTAATATCATGATGATCCTCACGTAAGCAGAGGCACAGAGGAACCCAGGGTTCAATCTCACCAGACGATCCACTAAATCTTGCATCAACTACAATTGACACCAAATAAGACTTAACAAAATTCCTCTTCAATTCTAAACCTAAATTTGGATTAAAGCGTTAAAAAAAAAAAAAAACTCAAGAGTATCAACAGAACAAAACCATTTTCTCAGAAGAGTAGCACTATTGCAATCCAATAAAATGTTTGACAGACAGTGAGCTCTGCTGAGTGTAAATGTGTCTTGTGTGTCCTGCATCATGTGTAATTCACTTATTTTAAGAGCTAAAGTAAATAAGGTAAATCTTCTGTGCAATCCTCGTCTGTGTTAAGCAGCATAGTAGGGCTGGGCGATTTTATCGATTAATTTGAATGTAATGTTTTGCCACGATTGAATATTTTTGAATAGAAATATTACCAAACGTACGAATTAGACACTTAAACAACATGCCAATAATAACAGTAAAAAAAAAAGAATGAAAAACATGCAAGAAGATGGGAGTGAAGTTCTTTTAACTTGAGTGGCGTGTTTTTAGAAAGCCGGTTCATGCCATGATTGCATAGAAAAACAATGGAAAAGCAGCACAATCGAATACAAAACCTGTAACTACTACTGTATGTCTGATATTTCATTTTTGCATCATAGTGACAGGCTGAAAGCTGCTGTTGTTTTTACAGAACATTTATAGTTAATAATAGTCTACTGGTGTTATACTTTGTCATTTTGAATTTGAATTATCTTGACTTCTGAGATTTTTTGAAGCATTTTCCTCGTATTATTTCTGAGCATATAATATGTATAAGACAAGTTTGTACAAGATGTAGTTTACATCATGTTGACAACTTCATGTGTGCTGCACTTGGAACAGGATTTTCTTTAACTAGAGGGTTAAAATAAAGAAAAAGTTACTTGAAACATGTAGTGGTTACATTTTTATAGTAATAAAAATCATTTAGTTCAGTTAGAGAACAGACACTACGATTAAAAACTGAGCAGATCAGATTTCATTCAAGAGTGAAGCGAGACAGACAAGAGTTTCAAACCACATGCAAAAGCACCTGTTTTAAAAATATTTTGGATTTTGAAAAGCCTGTTGACTTCTGCCATTTATCTAAGGTGATATTGGAAATTTTTTTAAAACATTCGTTTCTTATTTATTGGTTCCACAATGTTTACTGATCTTCAGTTTTGTATACCTAAACTTTGTGCAAGTTACTTGTTATTTTACATTAGGCATATAGCATGGTGTATTTTTATTTGTTTTGTTAATAAAGGTTCTATGTTCTACGTTGTATTTTGTTGTTGCTTGAATTGAATTCATGATGACCTCTGAGACTCGTTCAGTAGCTTGGATTGAATTCAAGCAATTGACGCAGAATTGCCGCGAATTTGAAAGTGAAAGTAAAACGCGCACGGCTCTTTTACAAGCCATTTAAAACGCATACGGCCGCATACGATCACATGCTCAGTCAGTATTGTTGTACCTTCTCTCCGCGCTGCTCGTTCAGTAGCTCCACCCGCCGGCACAGGATATTAATGGGCTCTTTGAGACGACAGGAGCCGATGATGTCCTCCAGGTACTCCAGCATGCCCTCATCGTGCTCCGTCTGTCCTTTGGGCTTCATCATGGCAATCTGCTCCACCTCGCCCTGACAATGACACGACACAACAGCACTTACACACACACACAGAGTCTGATGCACCTCTCATCTCCACACAGATTTAATCAAGGCTGAGCAGTGAGATGTTAAACAGTCCCTACATGTCACCTGCAAAAGAATCTGCTATTCTGTTGCAAAAGCAAACAAACATGGAGTAATACAAAAATACTAGGGATGCACGATATTATCAGACAGATATCGGAATCGGCCGATAATGGGTTTAAATGTAGATATCGGCATTGGCCCGATATGAAAAAGTATGCTGACATGTCTTGCTGATAAGATGAATACATTAACTCGCATGTGCTCAGGGTGTGCTAGCGATTAGATCACGTCAGCAGTGTGGCTCATTCTGGAAGCAAAGTTTTGCCTGAACGGTGATTACATTCACTGTTGTAAGATCGCTGCATTTAAACTGAGAAAGCAGTACAGAATGCGTTCGGTGTGTGATCGAGTAAACAGTAATAGCACGTGCAGTGGGTCCTCACGCCCCTTCGGTAATGAGTTTTAATCTGTAGGGGGCGCTGTTGGCCTACTTCTAATAAAATGAAAGCAAAATACACAAATAACATTTAGACGGTTTCTGATTAAAGCAGTAATTGATGTCATAAAATCATGAGTATGTTTTGATTTAAAGGTCAGAAGCTATCGCATACATGAATAAAAAAACAAAAAAAAAACAAACATGACACTTGTAAATTAAATAATTTTATATATACTGATTTATTCATTAATGTGTAAGATGTTATATTTTTTAAACAAATTATGAGCTTTTCAGAATTTTTACAACTCTTTTGCTTTAGACCATCTACAAATGTTAAATCTTAAAATAAAATGTAAAATAAAATGCAGCGATTGATATATAGTTTATTTAGTTATTTTCAAAGCTTCAATGTACTGTGAGTCATTATAAAAGAACTTCATTATTATTTAATTCTAACAAATAAGTTCTTGTAAAAAAAAAAAAACTAACCAAAATTACAAATAATTTGCTTATGATTTCCACACACGAGAGACTTGGTGTTTTTTTTCCAAACTAGGGCTGCAACTAACGATTATTTTGATAATCGATTAGTTGGTTGATTATTTTTCTAAATCTTTTTTATTTTATTGACAAAAAACACTATTCCACATTCTGCCTAATGTCCTTCAAACAAACGTGCCAACTGAATGCTATGAAAACATACAGTGCTTAATTTATTAGACCCCCTGTCATAAAGAGAAAACACATTTTAGGAATCCGTCAAAAAATTGTTTAAATAAAACATTTTTTTATTGTCATTTATTGGGCAAATAAACTTAAACTAAATAGTATTTATTCACATAACAAAAACGGCCTCCTATGCCCTTCATAGCTTGCATTCTTGCTGGCATTGTTTATGTACTTTTTGACTGCAACTGGGTATCTGAAAAAAAAAAAACACTATAAAGCTCTCTGCCTTTCTTTCATAGATAACAGCAATAATTATATTATAGCATTAGAAATAGCCTACTACTGTTACTAAAGAGCTTACGCATATTGGAGGACTAACCCATACAGAAAGCTAAAAATTACTTTGGTAATCACCAGTACTGTTAGTTTAGAGCAGCAGTGGCACAAACCATAATTTGTTAAAAACCTTACATACATTTGTTTAAATACATTTAAGCATTGTATATAGTGAATATAGTTTAAAACTCTGAATTAAGAATTAAAAATTAAAATAATAAAGATGATAAAGACGAATAAAATCAAACTCAGTGGTAACCAATAGGTAAGAGTAATGTTCTGCAGGAACACACGTTCAACTTTGATCACAGTCACGTCTTACTGTCATTTCTTTATCCTATTAAAGGCAGTTATGAAGCGTCTGATATTTATATTCAGACAATTACACGCTGTTATCCCCTTACAGTTCCTACTCTCATAAAATACTCGCAATGCATGTTGACCTTTAAACCTTAATTTAACTTTCAACAACAGATATTTAAGCACAATGAATGTTTTTGTGCTGATTATTAATTGTCTCTGTTTTCCGTCTGTCTGATGCGCGTGTACGCGCCGGCGTACCGACGGAACATGCTACTAGGGATGCACCGATACCACTTTTTCCAGTACTCGCCCGATACCGATACGTTTATTTTTGGTACTTGCCGATACCGAGTACCGACACTGATATTTTTATTGCATTTGTAAATTTTTATAATATTGGGTACAGAAACCAAAAGGGTATGTATAATGTTAGTTGGTTAACTTCATTTATCAAATAGATACAGTCAATTTTTGCGCCGAGGATGCACACGCATCATCTGTTAAAGCGCCTGACAGGGCAAGCCATTACGCTAATGCATTAGCTAAAGCTTAAAATAAAGAATTCTCATGTTTTGGGCAGCTTGGATCACATAACTCTCCCGCAGCATCTCATTCTGTTGCCTACACTATTTTAGATGCATTCTGTCCATAGAAATGCGTAATTCAGAGCTGTAATTTGACGCAACTGGCTGAAGTTGGACATGCCGTGCTCTGTGGGCAGACCCGATTAATCGATAATGAGAATCGTTGTCGACGATTTTCATAATCGATAATTGATTTTATCGATTAGTTGTTGCAGCCCTATTCCAAACAAAAGGAAATATATCGGTATCGGCAATGGTTATCGGCCAAAATTATTTGAAAATATCGGCATATCGGAAAAAAATCCAATATCGTGCATCCCTAAAAAATACTAGATATAAATTATTTTAATCATGCACAAACCCTTATTGCACTGCAATTAACCATTAACCAGTATTTCCCATTAATTAGTACCTAGACTGTGACAACCCACCACAGTTCATATGAAAATTAGTGCCGAGCAATGATTAATCACATCCAAAAATATATTTTATGCACATGTGCATGCTTATTATGTATATATAAAGACAAATAATCTATATATTTTTTAAATATTTACATGCATATATTTATATTCATATTTTATAGTTAACATCACAAACCATAAATTATTTTTCTTCGATATATACATGCATGTATGTATATTTATTTATATATATACACACATACCGGTTCATTCCGAATACCGGTGTTTATTTTTCTTATATGAATTTTTAAAATACCACAATACCGGTGTATGTCGTTTAAACAACGTTCGGAACACTGTTTGAGAGGGGTCCCTTTTCACTGGTGCAAGGACACAGCTGTATGTGTTACTAAGCGTGAAAGTTCCGAAACTGAAGCTGTAGAACTAATAGAACGTGATGACAAAGAAGAACTCATCCACAATATCCACATTGACCGCCACAAATATCCACCACCCCTGCCATCAGCTCCCACGTCTCACACACACGAGCGCGACTTTAGCACTAGATTTAGCAACTTTCAGACCCTTTTAGCGGCTTTTTTCCATAGAATATTCATACTGACAAACCTAGAGACTTTTTTGGATAAACCTTGGCCATCGTTCAGATTTCGCCAGTGCTGTCCCGCGAACGCGAGGTCTCTCCTCTCTCGGCGTCTGTTCTGTGCAGTGAGCGGCAGAGAAGCAGTGCACTCAGTTGGCCGCACCGCTGCAGACTCGTCAATAAATGAGTACAAAACATTGTTTCCAAGCACCTGTTGCTTACTGTCTGTTTGGAATTATAAATATGAGCATAGTTCGTCTGCCAATATCATGCACTTTTTTTTTTCTTTTTTAGTTTGTTACTCAGACGCAGGCAGTGAGCTGCATGAGACAAAAAAAGTAATATAGCCAAAACCACTGCATAGCCGCTCTTTAGTGTAGATGCATGTTGATTTTATCAGACGCGATTATAAATTAGAGTGACTCCTGGTTAACATGTATTAATGGGTCTTTAGTCACTATTTAGTGTGGAAATTTTCTACAATATTCACTCATCATGACAGTAAAATAGGGCATTCTAAGTCAATCTCTATTTCCTCTCTCAATCAGTAGAAAATGTGGTTAACACCCGGTCATGCATTAGTGATGTGTCGTTCGCGAACGAGTCGGCTCTAAGAGCCGATTCTTTGTAGTGAACGAGAGGAGCCGACTCCCGTCGGGGAGAGCCGAATCTTCAGCCGGAGCCTTCTATTTTACACCAATTTAGCAATTGTGAATGGTTTGTGTGTTGGCAAGCAATTTTTTATTTAGTGTTTTCATAACAGCCTTATTTTTATGCATTTTTTCGTTACAAAAAAAAATAAATAAAAAATACACAAGCGGCTAATCACATGGGAGGACAAACTAGGATCATACCATTATGTGAAAGAAGAAGGGACACACGCTCCGGAGATAGCGAGTGTAGTGGTACAGGCCAGGTACACAGAGCGACAGAGAGGGACAGGGGAGCCGGATTTAAATGCAAGCGCGTTGGTTAAGGTAGGAAGACACTGCAATTTGTTGCAACATCGGTCCCCTCAGAGAGAGTCTTCTCAAAAACAGGACAAATAATCACAGAGAGGAGAAATCGCATCAGCACATCCAAGCTGAGGCATCTGATATTTCTGAATGCCAACCTGCCCTAAAGACTAAAGTGTTATTATAATTTTGAAAAATACAGTGATATAAATTTTTGGTCATACCACCCAGCACTACATCACATAGACTGACACATACCAGAGCTGGATATTCTGGGGGCTTGGAAGGATGTCGTATGTGGACCTAATTAGGAAGCTTAGTCTAGCAGGGTTCCCACTCTTTCATGAACACCAGATTCAAGGACTTTCAAGGACTTTTTAAAGCACCATTTATTTTATATCAAGCACCTATCAAATTCACACCCCAGCATATGTAGTGTTATGAAAGACCTTACATTACTTAGTTCACTTACACTAAACATTTACATAAAACATTT
>NW_015547676.1:27482-28413 GCF_001515605.1 Sinocyclocheilus anshuiensis
TGAAATCCATTGAAGTCAGTACTGGTAATATTCAAATACAATTTCTAAAATATTGATAAAATATGCATCAAACTGGGTTTTGCTGTAGTTCTTATACAACATTTAAATTTGAAAGAATTTCTCAATTTTTAAATTAATAAAAGTAATAACATGGTAAAACCTGTTAACAAAAAAATCTGCACATTCACTCAAAAGAGACGTTACTCGTTAATAAATAAACTCAAGTCAAAATAATTTTGTTAATTACTTTTTATTGTAAATCCCATTTTTTCATCTTTGACCTGGAGGAATGCAGCTCAAACATGCAGCTGCTCAAAACGTCAGTATTTTTTAAAAATATTTCAAATCAAATAAATAAATAAAAGAGAGCCTCCATAGCTTAAGGTAAACAGCAAAGATAAGTTTTTAAAAAATGAAAACAAAAAGAAAAGTAAAACTAACGGTAACAGTGCTTGCATGTTTTCCCCCCCCACACAAGAACACCAGCATGTTCACCTTCTCTGGTTTAAGAAGCGGTCTTTTACTTGACTTTCGCTTGAAAACCATCCATGGTTTCCTCAATATGCGTGTCATTTTTGCTGCGCGCAGCTTTGCGCTCGTGCTGACACGGCGAGTATACTCTCTAAGCGCTGTTTCGTTATGCTTTCAGTTTCGTTTGCCGTTTGATGTTTCTCATATGCAACAGAAATTGCAGCGCTTATGAGTTGACCAGTGGTTGCCTCTAATTTTAAATGGAAAGAGCACAGACAAAGCCTTAGTTTGTTGATATGAAGAGATTTATTTTGTGTTACTTATTTATTTGATTTGGGGCTTGTTTAAAATTAAAAATTTAGTTTTGTTATTTACATTTACATTAAAGTTTTAGCAGATGCTTTTATCCAAAGCGACTTACAAATGAGGACAATAGAAGCAATCAAAACCAACAAAAGAG
>NW_015547676.1:28898-29323 GCF_001515605.1 Sinocyclocheilus anshuiensis
GGGTTTGGAACGACATGAGGGTGAGTAATTAATGACAGAATTTTCATTTTGGGGTGAACTATCCCTTTAATAACGGCTCCCTGATGCCCGCAGTTTATATACAGTAAATTTACCCAATGATATAATTGCGACAGAAGATTTTGAAGTATATTTTTCCTCCCATCTCATATCTGTTACCTTTAGGGGTTCCATTTTTTTAAATGGAAATGTCCTAGCCTTATGAGCAGTTGCTTTATGCTAATCGATGGACTGTTATGTTAATAAGTGCCGTCATTCGGTTATGTTTATTATATTAATGTTTCAGCACGTTACAATCATTATATGACTTGAGTTAAGGTAGCCTATCTTCTGAATTAAAGGGGTCATATGATGTTGCTAAAAAGAACATTATTTTGTGTATTTGGTGTAATGAAATGTGTTTATGT
>NW_015547676.1:30619-31073 GCF_001515605.1 Sinocyclocheilus anshuiensis
ACACACACAGAGAGAGAGAGAGAGAGAGAGAGAGAGAGAGAGAGAGAAAATTGACGCGCTACATATAAACGGTATTCTTTATTGTATTTTCCTTGTCAAAATAACAGCGCTCCTTCTTTGGAATTCTTTAGCTTTTAAGAACTGCCGGGTTTTCCGGTAGTGGGCGGAACTAATGCGCAAACGACAATCTCATTGGCTGGTGCTCACCTATTGTGAATATGAATGGGAATATATTTCAGATATATTTTACTCATAAGAATTTCTAAGGGTACCATTAATTGTGGCCAACATGTATTGGAGAAAAACATTTATTTCATAATGAGATTCCCCCCCATTTTTAAATTCTTATTTTTTTAATGAAAGGTTAGATTGTTGTACATTTTTAAAAATAAAAGATCAATAGGATTAACAATGCAGATTTATTTTCACAGCCTTTTTTGATCATATTTACCAA
>NW_015547676.1:31083-36083 GCF_001515605.1 Sinocyclocheilus anshuiensis
ATATTGTATATAATTTTGGCGCATCAGGGAGCCGCTCTCAGGATGCGGTGTATTTAAATATTTTTGAATGAGGGTTTGCGCGGCTTACTTTCACTTTTGATTTTGCGATCACACGCACTCTGTGTAAAGGGAGCACATCTTACAAGATCAGATTTTTGTCAATGAGCTCAGGATCTGTTGAGCAGCAAATACTCCAGCATGGTCTTGTCAGTCATCTCTCCTTATTCTCGACCTGTGATCAGTCAGATCTGACTCCTGCAGCTCTTGTTGGATGCAGCGTTGCCAAGTCCGCGTTTGTTCCACAGAACAAACTGTGGACTTGGCAACAGTTTAAAACTACTTTTAAACTGTTGCCATGGGTTGATTTTCCCAAGTGGGTTAAAGGTTTGAAATCCAGTCTCTCTCCCTCTTTCTCCGTTTATGGGTGTTTGCGCGCGCATGCGGGGGATGGGTGCAATTTTTGAATAATAATCTAATACCCACGATTTTCAAATATTATTTTTGCTTGGAATGCCCATCCCTACTGGAAACATGATTACTCGCCAGACTAATATATATATATATATATATATATATATATGTGTTTGTTTGTAAAATGGCACAGTTTTATCAGTTTTATGTACACTCTTAACATCAGTCAGTCAAGCATTATAATATGATAATCAATATTATTCATCAAAATGCAAATCTGCTCTTAATCTGAATAACGTTATAGCTTTAATAAGCATTAATCTATCAATCTATCTATCTATTTAAAAGCGAAGCGAGGAAAAGAGGAAAAATTCAAACGAACTAAAAACGAACAAATAGCTTTACACCGAATTGTCGCTGTTTGAAAGTGAAAGTAAAATGGGCACACCGCTTTTACAAGCTATTTAAAAGCATAACATTATAACAGGCTCCTTCCGAGAAGAGACCTGCACGATCGCGGGACCCAATGCAGCAGAGAGCGGCGCGGACAGCACTTGATGGGCGAGTAGAGAAACGAGAAAACGGTTAAGCAATATCTTGTGAGGGCCGTGTGTTACCGCGTCCCAAACGACTCAAAATAAAACCACAAATTAACAAAACGATGCACTCCACTGTGTAGAGCGAGAGCCCTTCTCTGTTGTCTTCACGTGTTATCGGAAACTTCCTGGTTCCCACATTGCATTCTTTGTTAAAAATAACAGTGAACAGTGGTTTGTTGATGTTGATGCTTAGCTTAAATAATTTTATCAGGAGCGTTCATGTGAGTGCTGCAGCAGTCTCAGGCCCACCCCTAATGCTCTCATTGGTTGAGACGCGTGATGACACCCATCCCAAGCCAGTACAGTACAGACACACAGTGACTACATTTCAATCTAACATTTCAATCACACAGAACAGAACAGAACAGCTACAATGATAAACTGAACAAGAGTTAACAGTGCAAAGAGAGTCCAAACATGGCCCTAGATGACAGCAGTACTCGCAGTGAAGTATGATGTAAAGGAAGTGAAGGAGGCTGGCTCCTGCCTCACTGAAGCAGCACAGAGAATATTGGGGCTGGCCTTGACTTTAACACACCAATATTTACGTGCTGCTAAAGCGAGGAAGGTAGAGTGGACAGATGTTGACCTCTGACCTTTTTGGACAGTCCATGTTTACAAACCGTGTGCAATTGTCAGGTTTAACTTATGAGAGTCCCTTGAAACCCTAGAGCAGCAAATGATGGTTTGCACCTTCCCTCATGTTGAAAACCATGACGCGCTGCTATAGCAGTCTAAGGTGGATTTAGCCCGGTTTAGCCCATTCACGACTCTCCAGAAAACATGAGAGGCCAACAGCAGAGATGAAAGCATGCAGCGCTTCAAGAGAGGTGACGGTGACATGATTACCTGCAGGATGAGGAAGCGGTTGTGGTCCAGGTCGATGCCGTGGCTGCGCAGCAGTGCGCCCACATCTTTGAAGGTTGCTTTCTTGCCATTGATGTGATAGGAGGAGGAATTATCTTTGGCAGCAGTTCTCGACACATAGAAAGAGCTGTTGGGAATGACATCGTAGTCGTCTCCTTCCTGAACACACAGACGACAACAGGGACAGGTAGACTTCAGGGGTTTGAACAACCAATGTGACAAACAGATTTTGTCAAGTACAAATATGCAGTGCAGTCCCTCAATTCAAGTATGCTACTAAAAACAAATTCAGGGCCTGAATTTCAGCACAGCATTTTGGGTATTGTGCATAATTTTACTCCTTCCTGCAAGTATTTATTCACTATATACGTGTAGGCTGAACGACTAGATTAGTCCACAAAGATGAACAAACTCAATGCAAGTCTGAAATCAAACTTTCTTGCATTGTGTAGGCTACTGTGAGACAAAAATGTCCTCAAAGCACCAAGCTGTGCAGTCTAAAGGATCTCTCTTGATCGTTTTGGGCGATATGTTCAATTGACAGTGCAGATATAATTTGTACTGCCAGTTAAAAGTAAAATAATCATATTTATGGCCTCTAAATTTCTGACTTTAAAATGAAACTGAATTTACTGTGGAGAGAGAAATCTGTGCATGTGTGCTCTTCATCACTAGGCCTGGCTCACCTTGTCGATGATCTTCTGGAAGTGCACCTCCACAGTGCAGCTCTGGATGTCCGGATGAGTGTCAGAACTGTGGATCAGAACCGACAGCTTCTTCGAGCGAATCTTCTGAGCTCTGTATCCAAACACGAACAGCATGGAGTCGATCACGTTGGACTTGCCACTGCCGTTTGGACCAATGATGCAGGAAAAGCGCTGATGAGAGAAAGGTTTAAACAGAATGTCTTGAAAACGGTGTTAACTCATTTCAGGGAACAATTTCACACACCACTGTCAGAGTATCAGTGAAGCTAAGAGAGGTGATGCAGTAAAACACTCATCACAGACTGGGGAAACAACATCTCTCAACAAGTATTTTAACATAACTCTTAACGTCTGAATGACACTGCAATAAAGCAAGTGACATTGATTGTAAAGGTAGATAATATCACAATTTTCAAACAAAGAACATGCTGCATGGTTTGAAATGCAACATATGAAGTAAACTTCAACGGATTTCCCCTGCTCAGGGAGTAGGGAGCAATGGACACTGTGTAGGGACCATGTCAGTCGGAACACAGTTCATGCACAGAGCTCACTTCTAACGAGATGATCTGAATCAGGTGTGTTAACAAAGAGAGACGTGCAAAACATGCAGAGCGGGGGTACGTGAGGACTGGAATTGAGAACCGCTGGTCGAAGAAAGAACTAATTGGCTCTAAATTGATAAATTGAAAACCATTATTCCATATTCAAAAAATCAACAGTCCTCAAGAGGGTGCAATTAACAAATAGAAATCAAACAGCACCGTTTTATTGTCTACTGCAAACACCAAACCTGGCTATTAACTGAAGTGAGTTTTGTTCAGTGTGAACAGACACCAGCAGGAGGAGGATGAATTAAAGTGTCAATGTACCATTCAATTCTACTGCATGTTCAATGACACTGTGATGTTTAACTTTGAAACTCATTATAAATGCATTATTTGTGCAACTGATGTTTGAGACAGGGTTATTGCTGATGACTAAAGCCAGAAAAAAACACTTCCATTACTTAAACATTAACAAATAATTTACAATTATTTCAGCTGGTTGCTAAAGCAACATTTCTAATTTGTTTACTAAAATAAACTAAATAAAATATGAACAAAAACTATAATAGTATGTAAAAGATACTAACAGTATAGTAATAGCATACTACTGATACTAATAACACTGCACTGAGTTTCATTTTAAGTACTTCCATTGTGTTATATGATTTTATGTGAAGAACTGCAAAAAGTGTGAACTTGAGAGGTGACTCCACTAAAAACAAAACACAGCTGATTCAAAGACATGGAGCACAAGTAGGGATATGCCGGTATCAAATTTTCATGTTGCGATTACTTGCTAATGCTTTTATCGCGGTATACGGTTTTATCACGGTATTGAAATTTAGTTTAAAAAAAAAAGTGTTGTCATAATACAGTATAACAGGTTTAATAACTTTTTTCTTATAACAAAAATAACTGAACATTTAAATGCAATAAAGCAATACGTCTCTCACATGTTCCGCCATGTGCTTCTCGTGCTTCCGCCAGAGTGCGCACGCGTCTTTCACGCAGCATACAGCGGTGTTGTGCATTTTGACCAGTTGATGGGAAAAGTATTCTTAAAATGCATTCAAAATTCTGAATAATTTGTAATATATAATTATTCACGGTATTTAGAAGTGCCCACGATAACAATATCGTGCATATTCACTACCGTGATATATCGCATTACCGAATACCGGCACAAGTCTAAGCACAAGTGAATCAGAAAACTGAACTCTGAAGCAGAAGGGCTGCAGATACCTTATGGAAGGGGCCCAGAATCTGCTCTCCGGCGTAGGACTTGAAGTTTCTGTTGACGATGTGTGTGATCATGAGGCGCGGGGCCCCGGGCTCGGAGCTCATGGCGGGAGGCGGCGGAGGAGGGATGCTGGTGAGGATCTCCTCCAGACTGCGGTTATCCAGCTCCTCAGCAGACTCGCCTGGAGCCGCATCTACAGAGACAACCAGTCAATCAAAGCACTCTCACACACTTCATCCGATCAAACACGCTGAAGAAGCTTGTGTGCATCTGACTAAACCATGCAAACATGACTGCTCGGAGCGAGCACTGCTGCATTCACTGTGCCTGCTGATCACATTACACGCGTGTCTGAACGCCACGATTTCTGTCATTTACTGAATATTGCTTCTGATTTACAAACCTGCATCTGGACAAGTTTTCTTACATAGCTGTGTTTCTGTTAAAACTATGAGAATGACTTGTGAACATCACTTAGGGGTTTTAAATTATAAACCATTCACCATGACTTTCTTTACAGCAGAGGAGTATGCACAGCAGTCACAACCACATTACAGCTGTAAAATATCCAGATGGCATTGCAATATCTGAGTTTTCTCAGAATTCTTCATTTTCTGTTTCCGCTAGA
>NW_015547676.1:42576-54777 GCF_001515605.1 Sinocyclocheilus anshuiensis
GTGAGAGTGTGTGAGAGAGTGTGTGAGAGAGTGTGTGAGTGAGAGTGTGTGAGAGAGTGTGTGAGAGAGGGTGTGAGAGAGAGTGTGCGTGTGAGTGTGTGAGAGAGTGTGTGAGAGAGAGTGTGTGTGTGAGTGTGTGAGAGAGGGTGTGAGAGAGAGTGTGCGTGTGAGTGTGTGAGAGAGTGTGTGAGAGAGAGTGTGTGTGTGAGTGTGTGAGAGAGGGTGTGAGAGAGAGTGTGCGTGTGAGTGTGTGAGAGAGTGTGTGAGAGAGAGTGTGTGTGTGTGAGTGAGTGAGTGAGAGTGTGTGTGAGAGAGAGTGTGTGAGAGTGTGTGTGTTGTGAACTGACGGCGGGGTTTCACCGCTCACACACAGCTGGAAACTACAACACGACAAACCGAGCACACGACGCGACTTGCAGACACACGAGCTGATGAAACTCTTCAGCGGTTTGTGCTGACAGCTTCCACGTTTGAGCTAAACTTCATCACGAAACAAATACTGCAGCAGCTCACTACAAACGAGCTCGTTTGGGGCGGTTTAGTGAAACTACACAAGCACAAACCCGAGTGGCCTCAAACATGGACGGAGTTCTGAAACACTAACGTTACAGCAAGACGCTTCGCTTGCGTACAATATTCACAGCTTTATAAACGACATGACAGCGATGTGTCTGCAAACGGCCCTCGGACACAAACCAGAAGATGCCTAATAAATAAGACGTGTATTAACAAACCGATTCACTTTAACTGAAACTAGACATCATTAGTGCGTTACATACAGCGAAGAAAACGCGTTGCTTCAGGATAATAATTACCAAAACGAATGAATCTGCAGTCATTTCAATGAAATCGGGTTAAACTAGTTCGCATTATGGAAGCATGTCGTCGTTTCTGAGCGCCTGATGTGACTGTTAATTACTGAACGCATTCATTAACGTTAATAAACGGCGCGTGCGATCTGAGGAACCGACACTTCACAAACAACCCGCATAAATGTCATCGTCTACCTTTGATTCGGCTGATTTCCCTCGCTCTCGTCGATATTACTCCGATTTATCCGCTGGCTTCGCGTAGACTGCGCGTTAAGAGAGTAAAACTAGAGTAAAGCTGCGCTCTTTACTTCCCTCCACACAAAACACACTCGTAAATGGCGCGTAAACTGAGCGCACGAACCCGAGTCCGTTGCAGCCGCGCAGTGCATCATGGGAACAGCCGCCCTCCGCGCGTCACGTGACCGGGCACTTTTATTTTTAGTTATTTTTTAGCGACAGAAGGCACACCGAACATGTTCAAAATTAAATTCAAAAGCATTGTATTAAAAAAAAACAGCATAAATTAAGTAGCTAAAGAAAAATAAGTACAAAGTAAAAACCGTTAACAAAACATAGACAGCTTTTTAAAAGTACTTTAGTAAATCTGTAAGAAATACATCAACATTTGAATACATTCGAAAACGTTAAGAATAGAAACAGAGATTAAAAACACAAAATATTTTTCATAGAATGAGCTCAGAACATCTCGCGAGAAGTATGGCTGTAGTTTTGAATGAACTTCATCTCGCGAGATGTGGGGCGCAGTTGTCGTCTAATCCGTTCACTCTCTAGTGTACTGCAAAGAAAGCAAACAGTCAGATAACAAATAAGAAGGAGACTGAGACGTAATGTAAACGATTAGCGTTTACTCAGAAGTCTTCGTCATCGAGGTATTAAAAAAAACAGCATAAATTAAGTAGCTAAAGAAAAACAAGTACAAAGTAAAAACCGTTAACAAAACATAGACAGCTTTTTAAAAGTACTTTAGTAAATCTGTAAGAAATACATCAACATTTGAATACATTCGAAAACGTTAAGAATAGAAACAGAGATTAAAAACACAAAATATTTTTCATAGAATGAGCTCAGAACATCTCGCGAGAAGTATGGCTGTAGTTTTGAATGAACTTCATCTCGCGAGATGTGGGGCGCAGTTGTCGTCTAATCCGTTCACTCTCTAGTGTACTGCAAAGAAAGCAAACAGTCAGATAACAAATAAGAAGGAGACTGAGACGTAATGTAAACGATTAGCGTTTACTCAGAAGTCTTCGTCATCGAGACGAATCCAGATTATTTCGTGCATTCAAAGCGATGTCGTCAGAATTAGCTGGCTAGCACGGCAAATGCTAACGCGTTTCCGTGGCAACGGCGCCTTCAGTCAGGTAAACACGTTTCTGCTCCTGTCTGCATGCTGCCATATTCACGATCGATGATTTCAGAGCACCATTTCTCCTTAAAAACAGCGAACTATCACATTACACGCATCAGAGGGACGCTGAAGGATGCGGCTGAAAACATCTCTGCTGAAGCAGCCCAAACATATCCTTTACATTGGCACGTATTCATAGTCTTAGCATATAAAACCGAATATACATCGTGTATGTGCACATATACGAGCTTGCATACACTTGTATAGCACGGTAGTATTGAGATGTCACTGATTGCACTTGCACACACATGCGTCGTTTTTACACACAAATATGTTGTTGTTTAAATACATGTATTATTAAAACAGCCAAGGGAAGCATGCTACCAAATATTAGCACTGTTTTCTGTGTGTTAGTGTGTGAAAGTAGAGCACTTTAAGTACATCATGGAAGTGTACTTTTCTCAGCGGGGTGTGAAAACTTTGGAACTTCTGACCACAGCTGCATATATAACTTATCTTCTTATCTACTGGACTCTCAAGTGTTTGCATAAGAATGCTTTTAAGACTTAATGACCAACTGGAAAAGTTCACAGTGTTGTTGCAGATGCAATATAAAGCAGATAACATTAAATATATATATATATATATATATTTCAAGTAATGTTCTATCAGGTTAGATAGATTTTGATTGTTGATCACTCAAACCCCTTTATTTAAAACTCTACTGAACGGTCCCTCTCACATATCCACACTTTTTATAATTCTGTTTGAGTCTGTCTAATTTCAAGCACTATTTAGTATGGATAGGATGTGGATTGGGATGCAGCACTGGTCTTTAATGATGTTCTCAAAACATTTATACATCATTCATAGAATGTGTTTTTGTTTTGTTTACTGAAATGTTTTAGGTGGACGATCATCTACAAATGTTACTTAAATGATCTATTATTATCTCAAGTGTTACTAGAACGTTCACAGAGCATACAAATGTAACATTCTCGTAATGTTTGCAAAATGATCAAATGAAATGTTCCATTAACATTGCATAACAAAGGAGAAACATTTTCAAAACTGGAGGAACTTTCAGAAACAGTGTTGCCAACTTAGCAATTTTGTTGCTACATTTAGCAGCTTTTCAGACTACCCTAGCAACGTTTTCTTCCAAAAGCACCTAGCAACAAATTTAGCAATTTTTACAATTCATTTGGCAACTTTTAGCAACTTTTGATAAGTGACTCAAACGATAAAAAGGCACACATTTTCCATCTAAACTACACAAAAAGAGGAAACCACAGATGCCTAGCACTACACACATCACATGAATTAATTTAGCTGCTGTTTGCAATTGTTTAATAATAATAATAATTGAATAATTGTTCATTTATGATACAATTATACCTGCGATTGTTAGTACACTGTAAGAAAAATATCTAGAAAAATGGAAAAGGTGCTAGTAATTTTCCAGGACATTATCTGTTGTAACCCTGTAACCCGAATCACAAAATACAATGCGTAATTAAAAACGCAGGTAAGAAACCTGTGGAAAACACAGTAGATTGTGCCAGACTCTTCTTAGAGTGTAGCATACTAACTAACTACTAATACACTGCTTAAAAGTGTAATTGTTCAGAATGTGTAGTTTTACTTGTTTACTAGCTAATAAAAAAAATACTACTTAAATTGTAATCGTTCAAAAATGTGTACATATTCAATGTATTTAAAAATAGTTATATTTTAAAATTGTATTATGCACTTATATTATTTAACGAACAAATCTGAATTAACATGTAGGAAATCTATGGCTGAGAGTTGATGTAGTGACACAATATTGCATCGTGACATCACAACATCATTTAGCAACAAATGGACCTTCGTTCAGTGAGTTCGGCTGAGAATGAGTTGGCTGCACTGTTGAGAGAGATGTTTGTTTGTTGACCCTTGACCCCTGAGCACACAGAGAGCTGGTGAGCTGCGTGGGATGGACCAGCGCTGATGAGCTGTACTCCTGCAGCGACGACCACCACATTCTCCGGTGGAACCTGCTCACTAACGACACCAGCGTCCTCGTCAAGCTCCAGGACCAGATCTACCCCCTCGACCTGCACTGGCTCCCCAAGAGCGTGAGCGGGAAGAAGCAGGCCGGGGCCGACAGCTTCGCCCTCACCAGCACTGATGGTAAAGGCCTGGCTCACAGGAATAACAGAAGTCTTGATGAGCTTTCTCTGTGCTCTGATATACACGACCACTCAAACGTTTTTGAACAGTAAGGTTTTTAATGTTTTTTTTAAAGAAGCCTCTTCTGCTCAGTAATATTGTGAAATATTTTTACTATTCAATATAACTGTTTTCTATGTGAATCTCTGTTAAACTGTAATGTATTTCTGTGATGCGCAGCTGTATTTCCAGCATCATTACTCCAGTCTTCAGTGTCACATGATCTTCAGAAATCAGTATAATATGCTGATTTGCTGCTCAAGAAACATTTCTGTTTATTATGTTGAAAACAGCCGAGTAGAATTTTTTTCAGGTTTTTTTGATGAATAGAAAGTTCAGAAGAACAGCATTTATCTGAAATACTCTTTTGTAACATTATAAATGCAGAATCCTGAAATAAATGTACTCAACTGTTTTAAATATTAATAATAATAATATTTTTTTCTTGAGCAGCAAATCAGCATATTATACTGATTTCTGAAGATCATGTGACACTGAAGACTGGAGTAATGATGCTGAAAATACAGCTGCGCATCACAGAAATAAATTACAGTTTAACAGAGATTCACAGAGAAAACAGATATTTTAAATAGTAAAATTGGTTTAGAGCTCCGCCACGGTTCTGCTGTTAGACAAAGCCACTGAACAGAAACTGTATTTCTGAGCTCCTGGTCACATGGTAACACATATCATCTGCACAGTATTTCATGCTTGTGTACTTGTGAGCTGATTTTGTGGGCTTGACTGCGCTCACATGCACTAAATAAAGCAAAGCGCAGGGCAGCAGCATGCTGATTTGCATTTTTAGGGACCACAAATGACACAGAACACTCAGGATTCTTTTAATACGCACCGCCACAAAGTATACGCTTAGAGTTAACGAAAACAAGCAGACACACACACACACACACACACACAGGTTTGTTTTTATGGTTTACAGGGACTCTCCATAGGCGTAATGGTTTTTATACTGTACAGACCGTATATTCTATCGCCCTACACCAACCCTACCCCTAAACCTACCCCTCACAGGAAACTTTCTGCATTTTTAGATTTTCAAAGCCTCATTTATAAGCCTTTTGAATTACGGGGACACTGAAAATGTCCTCATAAATCACCTTCTCGTTGTAATACCTATGTCATACCCATGTTATTATACAAATTTGTGTCCTCATAAACCACATAAACATGCACACACACACACACACACACACACACACACACACACACAGAGACACACACACACTCTCTCTCACAGTCACACACGAGACTGCATCTGTGCTAAACAGAGTCCAGAACCACGAAGAGTACGTGGACGGCTGCTTTTGTGAGTTTTGGACAATTTGATAATGTATACGAAGAAAAAAAAACGTGAAAAAGTGATCAGCTCCATTCTGTCTTGACTAAATCTCATGCAAACATTTCTAGTCATAATTCTAAAACATATGAGGAAACCATATTGAAGCCTGTTTTAGGACCGTTGCATTACAAAAGTTATTTTCATTTCAGTTAGACTTGATATTTCTCTCAAATTCTCATTACTGCCAAGTGTCCAGATGTTTTACTTTTACATTGTAATACTCAGTATTTGCAGTGATGAATCTATGTAGACTGTGTCATCATTGATGATTTACAGTTTTAATAATCATTGTAATACTTTAAGAATAAATAAGCTCATAGCGATAACGACACAGAGGAATAAAATAGTTAGAATCACTTTCAGAATGACTTTTTCCAGGTGTTGAGTGATGAAACCATTGACAGCCAATCAGAATCTTCCCTGACTTTAAGGAGCTGGAGCGTTTGAAGCAGCAGATGCATAAATCTGCAGCGCGTGCTTTAATAAACAGTAACTTAACGACTGTTAGTATGGATTCTGATATAGATTTCATTATAGTTATCAATGTTGATGTGAACCAGTTTAACTACAATAATTACTCTAATACAGGAATTGTTTTATTGTCTTTTAGTGGTTTGTTATTCTCATCTAGTATTTTTGAGCAGAGTGTGGTGCACTCATAAAAAAATAAAGGTTCCTAAAAAGGGTTTTCAAGATCCCTCCCTGGTTCCCTAAAGAACCTTTCAGTGATCAGAAGCTGTATTTGTGAGTGTGTGTGCTGTTGTGTTGTGCAGGTAAACTCCACCTGGTGTCTAAATCTGGACGTGTAGAGAAGAGTGTGGAGGCCCATAGAGGAGCTGTGCTCGCCGGACGCTGGAATCATGATGGGACGGCTCTTATCACAGGTGCACTGCAACATACTCCCTCAGAAGACTGCATCTCTACACCGCGTGCATAATTATTAGCCACGATGATATTCTGATCATACTTTTTTCCCAACCACATCAATCTTAATAACTACTATTCATTTTGTATTTAATCATTTATAAGTGATATATAATTGTCCACGAAGGCTGGAAGTGAAAAACTCCTTATATTCAGGTGTGCAGAATTATTAGGCATGTTTTCTTTTACTGATAAAATGAGCCAAAAAATCCTAGCTGGTCCTTCAAGAGTCACTCACAACTTATCTGTCAATAAAGCCTATAAAAAAATCAGTCTTAATGTATTTCACAATACTTCAGCATGTTATTCTTATTAAGTGAGGGTCATTTTTTAGGATTTTCCGTTTTCAAGCCCTGCTTCTGTGGCCATCTACTGACCCTCTTGTGTTCCAAACCTGTATGACTTTCCTTTATATAGCCGAGAAATAAAAAAATGACATCAGTCAAGTCATATTTATCTGTATAGCACTTTTTTTTTGTTTACAATACCCATTGTTTGACAGCAGCTTTACAGGAAGTCATACAGTAGTGTCTCTAAAGTCCCTATTTGAACAGTTTGATCCAAACCTCGATTGATAGTCATGCCATAGTGCACCTGAGCAAGACAATGACTTCTGGAGAAAGAGACCAGACTCCGTTCCTCTCTGGCTGTAAAGCGTGAACAGTGTCAGTGTTATTTAACTGTGTTATTATTCAGTTGAACTGTAAAATTAGTTTATATGTTTCTGTGAGGTTTTTCCTTGTTTATTTTCCACTTCATTCAGAAATACTTCACATTATGAAAGTAATATTTAAGCACACGGATCAGAGCGTTTACGAGGTTATGTGTTGTTGTTGTTGTGTGTGTGTGTGTGTGTGTGTGTGTGTGTGTGTGTGTGATTCTCTTATATTCTTACTACTGAAATCCAGTAATAAAAAAACAGTAATAAATTATTTATATTAAAAATAGCAAATAAGGGTAGTATAACAAATACTATATATGAATAATACGTTATTTTTGTAATGAGAATGAGATTTTATTGCATTACAATAATGTTAAATAGAGAGGAAATCATGCTTAAGAGCCACACACTCACACACACATTTGTATAATACTCTTAGCACTCGTTTACAACCTCGCAGCTCTCCGCCATGTTTTCACACAAAATTAAACTAGGCTACTCTGCGTGCTCTGCTGTTACTTAAATCTCTGCTTTTTGCTGGATAGTATTCATTTATCCTGAGTTGTGCTCCAAAACCGACAAAATAGAAGATATAAGCATCAGTAATGTACAGTTTCTCACTTCCAGTAGTATGGATCAACAATTTTGATGACATCATTCTGCGTTTCAGGTTCTCCTCTGATTTTCTGTCCAATCAAATGCTCTCTAGAATCTGAAGCATAAATACACACTGAAGCTGCAGCTGAAATCGGTCATTTGTTCACAGAATTAGTATTTTCTGTATAGTGAATGGTACATAGTGCACACTATAGAGAATAGGGAGCGACTCAGACCGTTTAAACATGCTGTCTGTTGAGGTGAATGACCCTCCAAAGCACTCAAAACACATCAGAATTCTGCACTGAATGCTGTTTTAAAACGGTTAGACCCTAAACCTCAGCATTATGAACATCAGTGATGAGGAGAAGAGATGACAGGGTTTTTCAAACTCACTGATATAAAATTCTGCTTCGCCGGGCTGTGACATGAATGAAACGCTATTGGCTATCGATATGTCCCGCCCTGACTTCCTGTTTCAGTGGAAATTACATTAACCTACTAAATAATACCATGCTTCTGAAGGCATTTCAGTGGGATTTTATTCCATTTACATGCAGTGATATCAGTAAGCAGCTTGATCCAGCTTGGTGGTGGTTGAGGAGAGATCCCGCCATATGATCGTAAAGCGCTTTGGGTGTACAGCAATACACAATAAAGCACTATAAAATGCCTCATCCATTCATTCACACCTTTCCATTACTATAAGGCAGCGGCTATTTGCACTAAGTGAAAATAGCTGTTTTTTTTAGCGATATTCTATTTACACTAGGTGCAAATATCTATAGATTATATTTACACTGTTAAAATAGCAGGATTTTCTGCTATTTATACTACTTAATGCAAATAGTGGCAATTATCTCACCTCAGTATTGAAGTATATTATAAAACAGTATGCAATAATAATGTATTGAGTGTAAATTATAATTGTAATTCAAATGATTAAATGCAGGGACTCCCGTGTACTCCGTGGCGTGGGCTCCAGACTCAGGACGGGTTCTGTACACAGCGGGTCGACAGCTGGTGATCAAGCCGCTGCAGCCCAGCGCCAAAGTCCTGCAGGTACAGCATTACACACACAACCCAGACTCTGTGTTCACAAACTACGACTTTTCTTCATAGACTGACAATTATTCACCGACATTTACTAGACTCTTTAATTACATTTACTGTTCACTGGGATAGCATTTTTTACTATTGAATAGCCACTAGAGTTTATTGGGGACGTGTTTCTTTCTGTTTGGTTAGTAAACAAAAGCTTGTTGGTAAACATAATGTTCTTCTCAAATCTCTGACGAATATATATTTACTCTGATATCTGTAAGTAAGTATTCAATAAAGACAGTCAGTCAGCTTGTAAAACCAAATGAACATTCGTTTTTTTTTTTTTTAAATGACATTCTGTGGAAGACAAGAGAAACAAAATACAAATACAGATCGAAACAAACCCACGTATTTATAGTTCCTGTTTATTATGAACACTATGCTTTACCCTGCTTTACTATTTTCAGCTACACATTTGGATTCATCTGATCATTTGACTGTGATGTAATTTCTGCATTTTATTAAATCATGTCAAATTCTACAAAATGTAATTTATGATTATGAAAAATTAAACGAACATTATAAAATGCGCTGTATAGAGCATCACACAAAAACATGTGCATTGTTTTAATTGGAAGGTTAGTTTACATGGTTCTAAAAAATAATCAATAGAGAACAAGGTTTTATTAGGGTTGTCGCACAAAGACATCAAAATATGCACCATTCTGGAAATGTTAGTTTTTGGTTGTTAATTAAAACTTAAAAATAACCATTATGGAATGTTTTGTGTCCTGTATGTTGTTTTTAAACTTAAGCTCAAAAAAATAATGACCTCCTGCAACATTCTGGGAACGTTATTTTATGGTGGAATCTAGAATGTTATTATTTGGTTTCTAGAAATAACCAAACGGGAACCAAATGCTAGCGTTAGGGGGTTTGCTGGTGATGTAGTCCTGTCACATGACGAGGAGTAACTCATAATACTGATGAGTTTGATGGGATGGCTGGGAATATGCAGCTGTTCCTTTGTTATTGTTGTTATAGCACAAAGACCCCTCCCCCACATGACCTTTGACCTCCTGAGCTCAGACCCGAGGGCAATGTCACAGACGGGTCACATAAACTCAGCAGAAACACACAGCAGCATGCATTCACATCTCTGGGAAGAGGGCAGTGTGTGTGTGTGTGTGTGTGTGTGTGTGTTCCTAGAGACAGCAGAACACAGATTAGCACAAGTACACGTGTGTTCAGGCTGTGCTGTCATATGTAGCTAATACAGTATTCACTGTACTACAGCGAGCATTACACTCATTACCAGAAGCGGCATCGTGGGAGCTGTAGTATGATACAACCCACTGAAACGACATGGATATCACAGTGCTTTAATCAAACTCTCCAGGGCCCTCATTTATCAAGAGTGCATAGAAAAGCTTCTATAGAGTTGGTAGATCCCACACTTTGCATGAAACTGTTCTTATGCACTCATTACGCACACATCTGTGCATACACACTGTTGATAAATGAGGGCCCAGGAGCTTCTTTCAGAAACAGCACTGATGCAGTTACTGCAGGTCTTTAGTGTTAAACACACACACACACACACACACACGTGTCCTAGAACTCACTGCCAGAGCCAGATGATGCTGAATGTCTGAATGCATACTCGCGTCAGATATATTCACAGATGTCCATAGGCTGCTGCAGTGTGTGTACTGATCGGGTCAAACTCAGTTACAGTAGTGCAGTACTGTAACAGCATGCATGATGCACCACACAACCAGCACACCAAGCTCACAGATCCATTCCCAGCCAGTGCATGAACTGATGATATCCTGCACCTGAACAATGATAGTATGTGTTTGATCTGTGTCTGCAGTGGAAAGCTCATGACGGAGTCATTCTGAAGGTGGACTGGAGTGCTGTCAATGATCTCATTCTGTCAGGAGGAGAAGACTGCAAATATAAGGTAAAGATCAATGTAAATACAGGGTTTCTGCAGACCTTAAAAAGTCTTAATCCGCCCTTCCACAAATGGAAGGGTCTTAAATCAAAGCAGAAAGCCTCAAACTCATAATGTTGATTTCTAAAATATAATATCCTTCCTCTTTTTGTTTTGTTTTCCAACATAATACAAATATTTAAGCATCCTTAAAGGGCACCTATTATGCCCCTTTTTACAAGATGTAATATTGGTCTTGGGTGTCCCAGGAATGTGTCTGTGAAGTTTCAGCTCAAAATACCCCACAGATCATTTATTATATCATCTGGAAAATGTCATTTTTGAGGCGTGTCTAAGAAAGAGCTGTTTTGGTGTGTATCACTTTAAATGCAAATGAGCTGCATATTCCCGCCCCGTCTCCAGAAGAGGGTGCAGCGTATACGTCTCTCTGCATTGCATATCTACAGCAATAAACAGCAGCATGACTGAGAGCAAGGGAAGCCAAATGCACTAAAAGTGGGACGAAACAGCGCAATGTTAGAGCTCGCACCGTGCGAACGCTCTACCGAACAAAAGTAAGAAAGTAATCCGCTGCATCCTCAGAGGCTCAGATGTTGGGAGAAAATGAAGACTTTTATGTTCAGTCTTACATCCAGACCTTCATATTCTTCAGCACAGTCTTCTACTGCCGCTTTAACATGATGAAATCATGATTAACTCAACAACTCATGTGTATTGACAAGCTCCTCTTGAGTTGAGTGTGAGAGTGTGTCTGTGCTGCAGGTGTGGGATAGCTACGGCCGGCTGCTCTTCTCCAGCTCTGCTCATGATTACCCCGTCACCTCAGTGGCCTGGGCTCCGGACGGAGAGCTCTTCGCCATGGGCTCCTTCCACACACTCAGACTGTGTGATAAGACCGGGGTAAGACACACACACACGCCTCTCACAGCCCCTGACATCTGCTGGAGTTCAGCATCACTGAGAGACTCTTCTATTTCACTTCATCTCAAACATGTTTTAAATGAGAGTTTCAAGTTTGTTCAAGTCAGAAGGAGATGGAAAATTCGTCCTAAATTCATACAAACTGCATCTTTATTGATCGTATTGTGAACGACTCATCCATGCACATCCACAGATGATATTTATTTTTTGATTTGAGCCCATAAATGTCTTTACTCAAAATGTCATTACTTGATCTTCTGGTAAAATGACAGAGTGTGTGTGTGTGTGTGTGTGTGTGTGTGTGTGTGTGTGTGTGTGTGTGTGTGTGTGAGTGTGTGT
>NW_015547676.1:56089-60505 GCF_001515605.1 Sinocyclocheilus anshuiensis
ACACACACACTCTCACACACACACACTCACACACACATTTGTATAATACTCTTAGCACTCGTTTACAACCTCGCAGCTCTCCGCCATGTTTTCACACAAAATTAAACTAGGCTACTCTGCGTGCTCTGCTGTTACTTAAATCTCTGCTTTTTGCTGGATAGTATTCATTTATCCTGAGTTGTGCTCCAAAACCGACAAAATAGAAGATATAAGCATCAGTAATGTACAGTTTCTCACTTCCAGTAGTATGGATCAACAATTTTGATGACATCATTCTGCGTTTCAGGTTCTCCTCTGATTTTCTGTCCAATCAAATGCTCTCTAGAATCTGAAGCATAAATACACACTGAAGCTGCAGCTGAAATCGGTCATTTGTTCACAGAATTAGTATTTTCTGTATAGTGAATGGTACATAGTGCACACTATAGAGAATAGGGAGCGACTCAGACCGTTTAAACATGCTGTCTGTTGAGGTGAATGACCCTCCAAAGCACTCAAAACACATCAGAATTCTGCACTGAATGCTGTTTTAAAACGGTTAGACCCTAAACCTCAGCATTATGAACATCAGTGATGAGGAGAAGAGATGACAGGGTTTTTCAAACATACTGATATAAAATTCTGCTTCGCCGGGCTGTGACATGAATGAAACGCTATTGGCTATCGATATGTCCCGCCCTGACTTCCTGTTTCAGTGGAAATTACATTAACCTACTAAATAATACCATGCTTCTGAAGGCATTTCAGTGGGATTTTATTCCATTTACATGCAGTGATATCAGTAAGCAGCTTGATCCAGCTTGGTGGTGGTTGAGGAGAGATCCCGCCATATGATCGTAAAGCGCTTTGGGTGTACAGCAATACACAATAAAGCACTATAAAATGCCTCATCCATTCATTCACACCTTTCCATTACTATAAGGCAACGGCTATTTGCACTAAGTGAAAATAGCTGTTTTTTTTAGCGATATTCTATTTACACTAGGTGCAAATATCTATAGATTATATTTACACTGTTAAAATAGCAGGATTTTCTGCTATTTATACTACTTAATGCAAATAGTGGCAATTATCTCACCTCAGTATTGAAGTATATTATAAAACAGTATGCAATAATAATGTATTGAGTGTAAATTATAATTGTAATTCAAATGATTAAATGCAGGGACTCCCGTGTACTCCGTGGCGTGGGCTCCAGACTCAGGACGGGTTCTGTACACAGCGGGTCGACAGCTGGTGATCAAGCCGCTGCAGCCCAGCGCCAAAGTCCTGCAGGTACAGCATTACACACACAACCCAGACTCTGTGTTCACAAACTACGACTTTTCTTCATAGACTGACAATTATTCACCGACATTTACTAGACTCTTTAATTACATTTACTGTTCACTGGGATAGCATTTTTTACTATTGAATAGCCACTAGAGTTTATTGGGGACGTGTTTCTTTCTGTTTGGTTAGTAAACAAAAGCTTGTTGGTAAACATAATGTTCTTCTCAAATCTCTGACGAATATATATTTACTCTGATATCTGTAAGTAAGTATTCAATAAAGACAGTCAGTCAGCTTGTAAAACCAAATGAACATTCGTTTTTTTTTTTTTTAAATGACATTCTGTGGAAGACAAGAGAAACAAAATACAAATACAGATCGAAACAAACCCACGTATTTATAGTTCCTGTTTATTATGAACACTATGCTTTACCCTGCTTTACTATTTTCAGCTACACATTTGGATTCATCTGATCATTTGACTGTGATGTAATTTCTGCATTTTATTAAATCATGTCAAATTCTACAAAATGTAATTTATGATTATGAAAAATTAAACGAACATTATAAAATGCGCTGTATAGAGCATCACACAAAAACATGTGCATTGTTTTAATTGGAAGGTTAGTTTACATGGTTCTAAAAAATAATCAATAGAGAACAAGGTTTTATTAGGGTTGTCGCACAAAGACATCAAAATGTGCACCATTCTGGAAATGTTAGTTTTTGGTTGTTAATTAAAACTTAAAAATAACCATTATGGAATGTTTTGTGTCCTGTATGTTGTTTTTAAACTTAAGCTCAAAAAAATAATGACCTCCTGCAACATTCTGGGAACGTTATTTTATGGTGGAATCTAGAATGTTATTATTTGGTTTCTAGAAATAACCAAACGGGAACCAAATGCTAGCGTTAGGGGGTTTGCTGGTGATGTAGTCCTGTCACATGACGAGGAGTAACTCATAATACTGATGAGTTTGATGGGATGGCTGGGAATATGCAGCTGTTCCTTTGTTATTGTTGTTATAGCACAAAGACCCCTCCCCCACATGACCTTTGACCTCCTGAGCTCAGACCCGAGGGCAATGTCACAGACGGGTCACATAAACTCAGCAGAAACACACAGCAGCATGCATTCACATCTCTGGGAAGAGGGCAGTGTGTGTGTGTGTGTGTGTGTGTGTTCCTAGAGACAGCAGAACACAGATTAGCACAAGTACACGTGTGTTCAGGCTGTGCTGTCATATGTAGCTAATACAGTATTCACTGTACTACAGCGAGCATTACACTCATTACCAGAAGCGGCATCGTGGGAGCTGTAGTATGATACAACCCACTGAAACGACATGGATATCACAGTGCTTTAATCAAACTCTCCAGGGCCCTCATTTATCAAGAGTGCATAGAAAAGCTTCTATAGAGTTGGTAGATCCCACACTTTGCATGAAACTGTTCTTATGCACTCATTACGCACACATCTGTGCATACACACTGTTGATAAATGAGGGCCCAGGAGCTTCTTTCAGAAACAGCACTGATGCAGTTACTGCAGGTCTTTAGTGTTAAACACACACACACACACACACACACGTGTCCTAGAACTCACTGCCAGAGCCAGATGATGCTGAATGTCTGAATGCATACTCGCGTCAGATATATTCACAGATGTCCATAGGCTGCTGCAGTGTGTGTACTGATCGGGTCAAACTCAGTTACAGTAGTGCAGTACTGTAACAGCACGCATGATGCACCACACAACCAGCACACCAAGCTCACAGATCCATTCCCAGCCAGTGCATGAACTGATGATATCCTGCACCTGAACAATGATAGTATGTGTTTGATCTGTGTCTGCAGTGGAAAGCTCATGACGGAGTCATTCTGAAGGTGGACTGGAGTGCTGTCAATGATCTCATTCTGTCAGGAGGAGAAGACTGCAAATATAAGGTAAAGATCAATGTAAATACAGGGTTTCTGCAGACCTTAAAAAGTCTTAATCCGCCCTTCCACAAATGGAAGGGTCTTAAATCAAAGCAGAAAGCCTCAAACTCATAATGTTGATTTCTAAAATATAATATCCTTCCTCTTTTTGTTTTGTTTTCCAACATAATACAAATATTTAAGCATCCTTAAAGGGCACCTATTATGCCCCTTTTTACAAGATGTAATATTGGTCTTGGGTGTCCCAGGAATGTGTCTGTGAAGTTTCAGCTCAAAATACCCCACAGATCATTTATTATATCATCTGGAAAATGTCATTTTTGAGGCGTGTCTAAGAAAGAGCTGTTTTGGTGTGTATCACTTTAAATGCAAATGAGCTGCATATTCCCGCCCCGTCTCCAGAAGAGGGTGCAGCGTATACGTCTCTCTGCATTGCATATCTACAGCAATAAACAGCAGCATGACTGAGAGCAAGGGAAGCCAAATGCACTAAAAGTGGGACGAAACAGCGCAATGTTAGAGCTCGCACCGTGCGAACGCTCTACCGAACAAAAGTAAGAAAGTAATCCGCTGCATCCTCAGAGGCTCAGATGTTGGGAGAAAATGAAGACTTTTATGTTCAGTCTTACATCCAGACCTTCATATTCTTCAGCACAGTCTTCTACTGCCGCTTTAACATGATGAAATCATGATTAACTCAACAACTCATGTGTATTGACAAGCTCCTCTTGAGTTGAGTGTGAGAGTGTGTCTGTGCTGCAGGTGTGGGATAGCTACGGCCGGCTGCTCTTCTCCAGCTCTGCTCATGATTACCCCGTCACCTCAGTGGCCTGGGCTCCGGACGGAGAGCTCTTCGCCATGGGCTCCTTCCACACACTCAGACTGTGTGATAAGACCGGGGTAAGACACACACACACGCCTCTCACAGCCCCTGACATCTGCTGGAGTTCAGCATCACTGAGAGACTCTTCTATTTCACTTCATCTCAAACATGTTTTAAATGAGAGTTTCAAGTTTGTTCAAGTCAGAAGGAGATGGAAAATTCGTCCTAAATTCATACAAACTGCATCTTTATTGATCGTATTGTGAACGACTCATCCATGCACATCCACAGATGATATTTATTTTTTGATTTGAGCCCATAAATGTCTTTACTCAAAATGTCATTACTTGATCTTCTGGTAAAATGACAGAGTGTGTGTG
>NW_015547676.1:60850-65102 GCF_001515605.1 Sinocyclocheilus anshuiensis
AGGCGGGTGAAGGGTTAATGCTACGAGGGCTTTCATGCTGTGTCAGCAGTTCACTGCACTAACCCCCTCAGTAAAAACACACGAGCACCAGAGCACTTAAACAAACACAGGTTTGCCGTTTCGCAGCTCATTTCAGATACACATCATCACAGATGCAGTGCAGATGTGTTTGCACGTGCAGTGTCTTAACTCTTAATGAATAACCGTTGTGTGTCACATGTGCTAGACAAATACGCTTGCCTTCAGTGTTTTCGTATTTTTATGCTAGTGCAATTGTTAGATTGTCAGATGGACTAAGAACTTTTATTCATTAGACAGATTCTCAAAAGCTGCTCAGGTCCTGCCGTGTGACGGTGTGTGATGTTGTGTGTGAACATGTTGTGGGACAGCAGTGTATTAATGAATGTGTGCAGCTGCTGTCTAGCGTCTGGACTCATTCCCTGCAGACGCATGATGCTGCCTGAATGTGTGAGATGAGATTGTCTTCCTCCCCACTGAAGACAGAATTAACTTTGTCCATTTATTTGACTTAGATCACCATGCTTTGCGTTGTGTTGAGCTCAAACATTTTTGAGTGTGAACATTTTTGTTAGGGAGAAATATGTGGCCTGTAGCATGAATCTATCTGAACAAACTCTGGGTTTCACCTTAGGTTTAGACTTTACAAAACCAACAAAATCCAACCCAACTTAGATCAGGTTCAGCAGGCTCCCTGTAATTTCAGCTCAAGGCTTGGATCAGAACTAACTATGATCTGTGCTTCAACATTTAAACTTCTAATAGATTTACCTGTTTTTAGACAATAAAACATACTTAATAGTGCTCGTGTGCACTTTTTTTGCACTCCAATATATATTTTATTATTACACGTAAAATTAAGTCAGTAAATTCAGTCCGATTGGATTGTTTTCCCCCGTTGGCACACTAACAGATGTAGTATATATTACTGAAGGCTATATCAATCTTTAGCAGATAAACTAATTCAATTAGGATGTGTTTAGCTGTGTCTATAAGACAGGTTTAATCTCACAGTACTAAGAAGTGAACAAGATCAACTGGCTCCTCTCATCATTATGGCCAGAAACAGTCTAGTTGTGTGTGAGAGATATATATACGCCTGTCACAACCTACCGTCATTTACTGAGAGATTGATAGAGAAGCTCCTGACCCGCACAGCACACCCTTACCAAAAAGAAGTGTGCTTCAAGTTTATTTTATTAAGTATACTTAAGTAAAGTTCAAGTATATTTTTAAGTATACTTTATGTAGTAAATATTCAAATATCAGTGTACTAGTAGTATACTTGTAAGTACACTATTTCAATGCTCCTTGGGACTAAATTGGCCCAATTTCTAGTATATAAAAGTATAACAGTAGTAAACTTTGAGTACACAACTAGTTTACATTTAGTTTGTACTGCAACTATACTAAAAGTTAACTTATAGGTATACTGATAGTTTACTAATTAAATACTTGTAGCATTTTTAGTACATTTTAACTTTTAGTTTAGTAGTTTTATACCGCAAGTATACTCGAAAGTAGTATACTTCAAGTTTATTTTATTAAGTATACTTAAGTAAAGTTCAAGTATATTTTTAAGTATACTTTATGTAGTAAATATTCAAATATCAGTGTACTAGTAGTATACTTGTAAGTACACTATTTCAATGCTCCTTGGGACTAAATTGGCCCAATTTCTAGTATATAAAAGTATAACAGTAGTAAACTTTGAGTACACAACTAGTTTACATTTAGTTTGTACTGCAACTATACTAAAAGTTAACTTATAGGTATACTGATAGTTTACTAATTAAATACTTGTAGCATTTTTAGTACACTTTAACTTTTAGTTTAGTAGTTTTATACCGCAAGTATACTCGTAAGTTTTCTTTAAGTGAACTTTACATCATACTTTAAGTATACTACTATGTCCCTATTTAGGTATTAATTTGTATATATTTTGTTAGATGAATATCTGAACATACAAAACATCAAAAGAAAGAACAGGGTATCTGCTTGTAAACAAAAACATTTTATTTTGCATGCATTCGTTTTTTAAACACTTGAATGTGGGCAAGTTTAATAAATTAAAAACTAAAGAAATAAATGAACAACATTTTGAACAAAAAGCTGAAAAAAGACTATGAATTGTATTCAGAATGTTAATCAAAAAGTAGACGGAGTCAATCAACACCCCACAGCTTGACAGTCATTTATTCCATAACGTTACACAGTTTTGATGCTGTTTTATTTCTGATGATCGTGTTAGATTATGTGTAGAAGCATATGTTGTTTCCGTTTCTTCTTCACTTGTGTTTTGGAAATTCTGTACAGAAGGTGTGTACTAGCGCCCCCTACTGTATAACAATGAAAACATGGATTCTCGGAGCACAAGTATAGCTCAAATATATTTAGACTTTTTCTAAGTATAGATCATGTATACTTAAATGTCATTTTAAGTGTACTTTCCTATTTTTTAGTTTAAAATAAGTTTACTAATAGCACACTTGAATAAACTTCTTTTTCGTAAGGGCACACACACTCCCACAGCACAGAAGATAGATTTCACATTCAGTCCTGCTTCAGAAAGAGGGAAGAGTAGAGGTTTTCTCAGCTTTAGAAACAGACAGGTGAAACACTAAGTTACTTTGATGAGCAGGAAAACAGCCTGTTCAGTAACAACCATTTAAGCAAAGAATCCTTTAATTTCTTTAAAATCATTTCATATTTCAAATATTCAGAATGTTATTTTTTAAAGGGGTCATATGATGCGATTTCAATTGTTCCTTTCTCTTTGGAGTGTTACAAGCTCTTGGTGCATAAAGAAGATCTGTAAAGTTGCAAAGACTAAAGTCTCAAATCCAAAGAGATATTCTTTATAAAAGTTAAGACTCATCCACACCTACCTAAAACGTCTCGTTCTAACACGCCCCCACATGTCTACGTCACTATGTGGGAAGATTTGCATAACGCCGCCCAAATGTTCGCGCAAAGAAAGACGTAACTTTTATTCTCGCTGTAGTATTGTTGCTGCCGCCGCCATGTCGTGAAGACGCTGTGTGTTTCGTTGTGAAAGCGAACTACTTTGTTTGGTCTTCCAAAAGAGGACGATATCTGCTTCGTCATGCCTAGAGCTGATCCGTGCTGGTCGCTGAGGAAATTCTCCGATCACAAATGCAGACATGGTTTTATGTTTACGCGGCGAAATGCAACGCAACACATAAAAAGACAGTATAAATCATTATAATCAGTAATTACGTCCCCACTGGATGCAACAAATGCCTCGTTTATAATGGGTTTTCATGTTGTTGTCTCGGCGCTCCGGCCGGACACGGCATCATCACAGTATGGTGAGGGGCGTAACATTTCCGTCACACGCTTGAGGTATTCGGCCAATCACAACGCACTGGATAGCTGGCCAATCACAGCACACCTCGCTTTTTCAGACCGATGAGCTTTGTAAAAATCGACGCGTTTCAAAAAGGCGGGGCATAGAGGAGAAACAATAATGTACAGTATGTGGAAAATAATGTGTTTTTTTAACTTTAAACCGCATAAACACATTTCATTACACCAAATACACAAAATAATGTTCTTTTTAGCAGCATCATATGACCCCTTTAAAGCATTAATCTCAGCATAATTTATGCAATTGTAATTGCAGTGTAAATGCATTCATGCCATCTCTGAGCTGCATTAAACAGTCTGTGTAAATAAAGCCACTGCAGATGCAGCTTCAGTTCCACTTCTGCAGCACAAAGATGGATTTTGATTTGATTTGATTAACAGCCTAATAGTGTCTTATTATTCTAATAAATTAAATGTATTGGACATAAATGATGCATACATTTAATAACGTTAGAAAACTGCTCTTATAAAGGTTATTGACAAAATGTCCGGAAATTGAGGAATTGTTTTTGTCAATATTGCACAACCCAAATGTAGATACACATATGCACACACTATGTGTCACTGTGTCTGATTTCCTACAGTATATGTAGCTTGTCAGAAGGTGTGTGTGTGTGTGTGTGTGTGTGTGTGTGTGTGTGTGTTGATTTGTACACCATATCTGTCCTGTGTGTAACTGAATGATAGCAGATGTAAGTGAAGCCAACTGTGCCAGATTTACACAGCTCACCTCCCTACAGCCTGACAGCATGTGTAAACACTTGCTGCGTGTGTGTGAGCGTGTGTGTGTGTGTGTGTGTGTGTGTGAGCGTGTCTGTGTGTGTGTGTGTGTGTGTGAGTGAGC
>NW_015547676.1:65385-68865 GCF_001515605.1 Sinocyclocheilus anshuiensis
TCACATACATACACACACACACACACACACACACACACACACAAACTCTCACATCCACCCACACACTCTCTCTCTCTCACACACACACACACACTCTCTCTCTCTCTCTCACACACAGATGGGAGGGCAGGGAGATGGTAGGCTATTTTCTTAGCACTATTTTTCTTTCTTGAGGCAAAAAGCAGTTTTCAGCGCTTGTCTGTTTGTAAACCACAAATGCAAGTATGTTTGTTTGTGTGTGTGTGTGTGTGTGTGTGTGTGCGTCAGTGGTCGTACTCTCTGGAGAAGCCCAGCACTGGAAGTCTGTTCAGTCTGGCCTGGTCTGCAGATGGCACTCAGCTGGCCGGAGCCTGTGGAAACGGACACGTCTTGTTCGCTCACGTCGTAGAGCAGCGCTGGGAGTGGAGGAACTTTGAGATCACACTCACAAAGAGACGCACTATGCAGGTACACACAGCCTCCTGTGACGGCCGGCTCATATTGCACTTCACAATCTGAAGACCGAGGTGAAGATGACATGATGTTGAAGTGTGACATTATTCAACACATTTAACCCCCAAATTCTCATTATTGTATCGCACCTTTTTACTTACGAGTTTGTTTGGTCATTTCTATTTTTCTCAGTAATTCTTATTAGATTCTCACTGGTGTAATGAAATGTAATGTATACATTTAAGTTAGGGAACAGTGAATGAGGCTTTGGCTTTCAGTTGTCATAATGCAGCTCATAAATATGGCATTATGTGCGCTGAACATAATAACAAGGCATCATTCTACTCTCTACACCATTTGTAAAATGCCTTGTGCTGTTCTAAACCCATGTGTGGACTGCTCTCAGTGCTTACTACAGTACATTCTGATGCTTTTTCATTAGCTCATGAATTATAGATGTTTTTGTTAAAAGTAAGCTTTGCCTGATTTGTGAAATTCAGGTGAACCCTGAAGAGTTTAAATGTTTTCTTTAAATCAGTATCACAGCAATAACCAACATTTCCCCTGGTCTTCATGTTGCATGTGATTATGACAGGACATCAAAGGAGCACACATGCTTTAAACTTGAAAAATGTAGGAGTGCACAGACATCTTCAGGGGCAGTGACTCGAGACTCCGTAGTTTACTGGTGGTGTGTTTGTTTCTCAGGTCAGAAACGTGTTGAATGATGCAGTGGATGTTCTGGAGTTCAGAGATCGGGTCATCAAAGCCTCGCTGGCTCACGGTCATCTGGTGGTCACCACCTCTCTGCAGTGTTACGTCTACAGGTGCGTCTCCTGTCGTTCAGCCTGACATCAGTCAGTCCCTGCCCGCTCTGACGCGCTCTTGTGCCGTTTCAGTGCTAAGAACTGGAACACTCCGCTGATCTTTGACCTGAAGGAGGGAACCGTCAGTCTCATCGTGCAGGCCGAGAGGTGAGAGAGTCCAGCTCCGCTCTTAGCCTCTTCCACAGATTTACACTGAAAACAGCTGATGGATTTACACCAAAGAACCAGGAGTTAAACACCAGTATATCAGGCATTTAGCAGATATTTCTCTGTTCGCAGAGAAAAGTGCTTGAGCTTCACACGAGACACATGAGACTGACATAAAATGATGTAATATAACTGTTTGTAAGTTTTTACCTTGAAATATCAGTTTCAAAATCATTTTGATGGTACAGTGACTTCTAATAAGATGGATGGCTTCTGAAGTGTCTGTTTTGCATGTGTAAGTTCGGCAGATTGCTTTAATGCATATCGCCAGCTATTCACTGTAATTAGCACTGTGATATATTTATTAACCCTAGGGCCTCTAAAGTCACAAAAATACACAAAACTATATACAGTTGCTTGCATAAAGGTATAACTTAATGCACAGATACACTTTTAATGCACAAAATTATACTTTTGACCAATGCAAAAAAAAAAAAAAGAATTTTTTCTCAAATTATATTTATGGTTTGGGTCAAATCTTAAATTTTGATTTAATAACAAAAATATTTCCCAAAGACAAAACCTTTAATTCAAAGATTATTTACCATAAGGACCATACTATACTTAAAATGATTTCTTTAGACATAAACATAATGTAGGTCAATATAAAACATTTTTGGATTTGTATTAGTTAAAACTAAATTGGCTGTTATATGAAAATAGTAGACTAAATAAAACTAAAAATATTGAATGTAGTTTACTTACTATGAATAAAGGCAACTTTGAAAACCCTTAATGTTAATTCTGATGTCTTGATCAGGCATTATATTTTTATTATGTGCTTAAAATCCAGAAACATGTATAAACCCCGCAGTAATGTGTGCAGTCAGTAACTCTAGCCAGCACGTGTTCTGCACATCAACACTCAAGCTTAAATACTACTTAAACAACATTGTTTCTTTTCATTTTCTTCCATGGTTATTTGCTTTTAGACAAACCAAATTAAAGAGTAGTTTAAACAAAAAAACATGATTTTGATTAGACCAATGTAACAATGCACTTTAACTAAATGGCACGGCTCTCAGCATCAGGAGGAGCTTGATTCAGAGTTATTTTGGAGAATGATGATTTACTGCTTTTGTCTCTCTCTCTCACACACACACACACACACACACACACACACACACACACACACTGTCTGTATGTTCTTCTGTGCAGGCACTTTCTGTTGGTTGATGGAGCAGAGCTGTTTGTGTACTCGTATGAGGGCCGTTTGGTGTCGTCTCCCAAGAGTCCCGGCATGAGAATGGACATCCTGAACTCTCAGTCCATCTCTCTGAGCAACGACACCATCGCCATACGAGACACAAGCGACGAACGAGGTGCTGCCTCACAGCATTCAATCACTTACACACGAGATCTCCTCAGATCTCTCACAGTGCTGTGTGTGTGAGTGAGTGCAAGTTCATGTGTGTGTGTGTGTGTGTGTGTGTGTGTCTGTGTCTGTCTGTGTGTGCGAGCGCTGCCTCACAGCATTCAATCACTTACACACGAGATCTCTCACAGTGCTGTCTACATCATGTGGATCACCATTAATACATGTGTGTCCGCCAGCAAGCCAAACTAGCTGTCGCAGCAACATGTACTCAGGCTGTTTTCAGTTAGACGGTTTTTAGTATATACTGCGGGTAAAATAAGTATTGAACACATCACCATTTTTCCCAGTAAATATATTTCTAAAGGTGTCAGGGTTGGGGATGAGGCGAGGACTCAGTAGTGCAGAGTAATGGGCTTATAGTAAAATAAAACAAACAAACAACAAAAACTACCCCGTGGGGGAAAAACAGGCTGGCAAGGCAGGATCAGGACACGACACGACACGACAGGATACATTCAATGGTGATACGATGACGAACTGGCCCGGGACTGCAAACACAAGGAGAATAAATGGAGAGCAAATGAGGAGGGTAACGAGGGAACACATGTGGGGCAAATTAACCAATAATCAGGTAACAAGATGGGTGGGGTCAAGACAATTGACATGAGAGCACATGGCACACAGGAAACAAAGACA
>NW_015547676.1:69185-84375 GCF_001515605.1 Sinocyclocheilus anshuiensis
ATCACATGGCCAGCAAAACAATCACAAGCTATGTGCTTGAACAAAACAAGACACGAACACGCAGCTAATGAGAATACTCATAAGCCGGTGTTCACACAAGACAAGACAGCACGCAGCCAGCGAAAACCAAGCTGCGTGCTACACAGCACAAGACAAAACAGGACATGAAAGCACGCAGCCAATAACACAAGCTGCGTGCAACAACAACACAAGACAACAAGAAAAGCACGTAGCTGAACACAAACCGCGTGCTACACAAAACACAACACACGTGAACAGAAGAGTGCACGGCCGAGCGAACTCGAGACCGCACGCTCACACAACCAGACAGAACATGGAGCGCGAGTGTCCGGACCCGAAACTCAACAAGACATGAGTGCCGGGATCTGAACACCACGCTCCAACATGACACAGGACATGCAGACGAGAGCACACGGCTCGAGCACTCTCGAAGCCGCGCACTCGCATGAAAACAACGACATGACGGGAGTGTCAGGGCTCTGTCACAAAACCATGAATTACACTAGACCGAAGTGACAGAACCCTGACAAAAGGTGCTGTTGACATGGAATTTTCACCAGATGTCCGTAACAACCAAAGTAATCAATACATACAAATAAAACAAACAAGTTCAGAAATTAAGTTATGTGTAATAAAATGGAAAAGGGGAAAAGTATTGAACTACTGAAATGTATTTAATACTTTGTACAAAAGCCTTTGTTGGTAATGACAGCTTCAAGACGCCTCCTGTATGGAGAAACTAGTCGTATGCATTGCTCAGGTGTGATTTTGGCCCATTCTTCAACACAAACAGTCTTCAAATCTTGAAGGTTCTGTGGGCCTCTTCTATGAACTCTGATCTTTAGTTCTTATTTTCTATTGGATCCAAGTCAGGTGATTGGCTGGGTCATTCTAGCAGCTTTATTTTCTCTCTCTAAAACCAATTGAGAGTTTCCTTGGCTGTGTTTGGGATCATTGTCTCAAATCTTGAAAGTTCTGTGGGCCTCTTCTATGAACATCTTTAGTTCTTATTTTCTATTGGATTCCAGTCAGGTGATTGGCTGGCCGGTCTAGCAGCTTTCCTTTCTTTCTCTGAAACCAATCGAGAGTTTCCTTGGCTGTGTTTGGGATCATTGTCTTGCTGAAATGTCCAGCCTTGTTTCATTTTCATCATCCTGGTGTACTGTAGGTGTTGGGACTGAACCAGCTAATATTAATTTCCACTGACGAGGGGCAGGTGTGTTCTGGTGCTGTGTTGTAATGTGATCAGTCACTGTGTCTTCCTTCTGTCCTCCAGTCGTCTTTCTGTTCGAGGCTCAGACGGGAAAAGCCATTGGTGACGGCAAACCTTTGAACCACAAGGTAAACACACACACGTTGTCCAGTGTTGTTGTGTCTCCGGGTGTTTGTAGTTGTTCTGTCTCTGAATCAGCGGCCCAGGCCTACCCCTAACCTTGTGGACTGACTGATTCGTGTAAAAAAAGCATGCAGAGTACATGCAGTTAGAATAATCTGGCTGCTGGTGCACAGTATGTGCACACTGTGCTGATGTATGCATACCCTAGTGTACATGTTTAAACCAAACTATACCTTGGCTTTGTAAGGAAGCTGCCTATGTAGACAGCAGACAGCATGGCAGCTCACAGGTGTTTGGATCAGAGCTGAACTGTCAACTACATTTTCTCCAGAAGTAACGCAAAGGTTTAACTTTGTTGTAATGTTAATTAGGGAAGTTTCAGTAGCTTTATATGTTACAAGTAAGGCTGTCAACTGATTAATTACATGTGGCAATTAATTAATCGCAAATTAACCACACATCAATTTAGACACATCAAATTACCCTTAAAAGATCATTTAAAGTACAACAGTACAAAAAAAAGTACCTTTTGAAATTAAATATTTAAAATCAGCATTGCATAAATTATGACAATATGTTTTAATTGAGGTTTAATATCTATTTATTATAATTTCAAATATGAAATTATTTTAAAAAAATGAAATGATTCTCTGAATATGAAACTAAAAGGTCTAGTAGGTGGCAGTAAGGCATTGTCTTAAATGAGTGAGTCATTGAATCATTCATTCAACCAATTTGTTCTAACAGCTAATTCATTCAGACATGAAGCAAGTGAGTGTCTGCATCAGAAATCACATACTTCCTTACTATATAGTAGGCAAAAAACAGTATGTGACAAAAGAAATATGTCAGATTTCACAGTAGTCATATAAGAGTAGGCAAAAAGTATACTACTTCCAGCATGATTCTGTGCATACTTTACTATCCCAGATTATATTCATACTCTATACTCTTTTTGTGGTTGTAAAGTAATTACTTATTCTAAAAAGTACCTACACGAGTGAGTATGTGATTTCGGACGCAGCCACTGTCTTTAAGAATGAGTCACTGAATCACTGACTCACTTGATTCATTCAACCGGTGGATTCATTCAGTAACGAATCACCGCTGTGTGTTGATCAGAGACGCTCAACAGTTCTGCTGTGGCTTTGATCAGAACTATTTTCATTTGTGAAACTGAACAAAAACAGACAATATTGTTTCTAAAATATAACAAAATGTTAACTTATTGTGGTCACACTTTATTTTATGGTCCAATTCTCGCTATTAACAAACCATTAACTACGACTTTTGCCTCAATAAACTTCTAATTTGCTGCTTATTAATAGTTGCATGTTTAAGTACTATAATCAGGTCGCCGGTGCATCTACCGTCCCAGAAAACGTTCCACCCACGGCTCCATCATTGTGTTTTTGCAAGCAACAACGGTGTAGCAGTTCTAATTCCAGGGCGAAAGATGGAGCAAAGCATGCTAACTGTTCTGTGTTTGGCTGCACAGACGAGCACAGAACACTGTTTAGAGTCCCAGCCTCAGAGGAGACAACAGAGCAGTGCATTTATTGATTTATTTACTGTATATTGCTGCTGCCACACAGATCTAAAATAAACATGAGATTTATTTCCAGGCTGTTTACCTTCACAGACATAACCCACTGCTTTTGTAACTCGTGTGTGTTTTTAACGTAAACTTGTGTGTCTTTGGCAGTTTAAGCACAATAAGACATGAAAGAGAACTTAGTTTAGTAACGTTACTCACATACCGTGTGACAGCCGCTTTCTGTGCGTGTGCTTCGGATGTGTGCGCTCAGAAAACCAAATATCAGACATTTCAACTCGTATGGTTTAAAACGCATGATTTCAGCGCGATAAACATGATAATCAGAACCAAAACAGATGTTTTTAGCAGGTCCGAGCTGTAAAGGCGTAGCTCTATTCTGGAAAAGGGGGCGGGGAGCAGCAGCTCATTTGCATTTAAAGTGACAGGCACGAAAACAGCGTGTTTCTGCTTGCACTCAAAATAGGCATTTTCAAAATGATATAATAAAATTATCTGTGGGTATTTTGAGCTGAAACTTCACAGACACATTCCTGGGACACCAGAGACTTATATTACATCTTGTAAAAAGAGGCATAATATGTCTCCTTTAAGTTTAGGTATTGGGTAGGATTAGGGATGGAGAATATAGTCATGCAGAATATGTGCTTTATAAGTAATAAACAGGCAATAAGTCAATAATAGGCATGCTAATAAGCAACTAGTTAACACTTTAGTCCCTATACTAAAGTGTTAAGCCCCATTCACATCAAGAACGATAACTATAAAGATAACTATATTAGCGTCCACATCAGCGAACGATATCGTCTGTTTATTGCCACTTAAATTCTCCAGCTCATGACAGCAGGATGGATTCTTATTGGGTGCCAATGTTTTTATCGTTCATCAACTCGAAAAATATCTTTCTGGAAGTGATTCCAATGATATCGTTTCTCTGTGCCTTTATCGTTATAGCTGTGGTGTGGAGTCTGCTATTCTTTAATATTGAGAACGATTTTTAGAACTATATCTTTATCGTTATCTTTATAGTTATCGTGCTTGGTGTGAACGGGCCTTAACTCTTATTGTTTACTGAACTGTAAAAAATCAATGTCACATTTGCGGTGGTGCAGATATTGGGGAGAAACAGCACTCTTGCTGGTGTGATATTACTAAACTATATCTTATATTATAAATATAAGAGGGTGATTTTTTTGCCCTCATATGTTAGGCTGCATTAATAGACTCCATCACGCAGTCAGTCAGTATACCCCAGCGACTTAAGACTGCTTTTGTGCTGCAGGGTCACATGTAAGACAGTTTTCTAAAAGTGTCAGTGTAGGACATGCGTATTGGAGGTTAGGTGGAACCATAGGTAGTGGGGCCCCTTTTGAAAGTCTGCTTAGGGCCCCAAGATGCTAGGATGGGCTCTGCCTATAAGAGTGACATGAGAGCAGCGCTGCACATGTCCTGCGGGTGACGTCTGCTGGATCCTGTGTCCTGCAGTGAGTTCAGTCGTCCTCCTCAGATGGTGAGCTATGAGGGCACTCAGGTGACGGTCAGACGAGTGGACGGCTCTCTAGTGTGCACCGCCGTGTCACCGTACCCCAGCTTACTGCACGAGTACACCGGCAGCGGCCGCTGGGAGGACACGCTCCGCATCTGCCGCTTCGCCAAGGTCAGTGCATCGCACATACTGAGAAAACTCAGATGAACTAAGAACATTCCAGATCCTGTAGTCAAATAAATACACTGAAGACATGCACGACCAGTCAAAAGTTTATGAACAGTAAGATTTTTAATGTTTTTTAAAGAATTCTCTTCTGCTCATCAAGACTGCATTTATTTGATCCAAAATAAGATCAAATCCGTTTCAACAAACCCATCACAATTTCACCATCCAGTCAGGGGCGGTTCTTGACCACAGTAACTGGGGGGGCCAGACAGGGGCAACTTGTGCTTTTAGGGGCATAACCCATGTTTTATTCAGCAGGGGTTTTATTTTTTAATATTCCCAAAATATATCATGAAATATCTCGATTCTCAAATATGTGCAAGTAAATGCATTTTGCACCTTTATAGATTATGTTAGAAACCGAGCAAAGGGCGCTCCAGCTGACCGGAAATGAAGTAATCGTGCATATGGTCAATTAAGCTGTAATCCAAAGATTGATAGCTTCATGCAGTGCAATGACTGTTCATCAGCACTTTATAGAAATGTCACTGAAGAGTGATCTCTCTTACAGGATCAGACGCTCTGGTCGTGTCTGGCCGGTCTGGCGATGGCCAATAGGGAGCTGAGCACAGCAGAAGTGGCGTATGCAGCTATAGGAGAGGTGAATCTGCTGAGAGAATATCTCACATCACAGTCTCCTCTTCGTCTCTTTAACGCTTGTCTTCGTCTCTGGTAGATTGACAAGGTGCAGTACATCAACTTCATAAAGGACCTTCCGTCGAGAGACTCGTGTCTCGCTCACATGCTGCTCTTCAGCGGACACGTGCAGGAGGCTGAGGCCACTCTACTGCAGGCCAACCTCAATTACCACGCCATCCAGATACACATCAGCCTCTACAACTGGGACAGGTGCGAGCCGTCGCTGACACTGTCCACTCCACGCGCGTGTTTGTGAGTGCATGTGTGTGCGCGTGTGTGTGTGTGTGTGTGTGAGAGAGAGAGAGAGGCGGTGAAGTACAAAACTCACGTGGACACGGTGCTCGCTCACAGACAGAAGTTCCTGCAGGACTTTGGAAAACAGGAAACCAACAAGAGATTCCTGCAGTACTCTGAGGGAGTAAGACATGTTCACCTCTGTGTCTGTGCATTGATCTGTAGCACTGTTCAAATGTCTGTGTTTGATGGGATTGAAGCCACAGAGTGTGTCTGTCCTCACAGTAAACCAATCTCCTCTGTATAGGGATTTTATTGTTGTGTGATTTATTTTATGATTTATTAATGTTTCTGTCTCTCCTGCTTATGTTCAGGTGGAAGTGGACTGGGAGAAAATCCAGGCTAAAATTGAAATGGAGTTTGCTATGGAGCGGGAAAAAGCAGCCAACGCATCCGTCAGAAGCAGTGTGTCCATTCGCCGATAAAAACACACACCTGTAATGTAATTCAGGTAAACTGAGGCCTGGATCCCACTGAACGAGCACTGATCTCCGACTCCTCAACACTGACTGCACACTGTGGCTAACTCTCAAAGTTAAGAAGTTATGGCAGGCATGAGAATTCATATCTTAGCCTCTTAAAAAATGCACATCAGTCTATTATCAGGCATCACGTCTAGTTCAGCTGTTATTCATATAATTTCAAGAAGATTTTGTAACAAGAATTAATTTTTATTGTAAAAGCTTGATTTATGTTTATTCAATAAATGCATATTTGAAATTAAACTTCCATTGGTGAGTGAATAACATGAATTTTTAGTGATCCGACACACTGGAACAAAACACTTCTACCAGAGATAAAATACCTAGACTCATTTGCAGTTCAGCCACTGGCAACCATTCTGATCATAATCAGTGTTTTAGTACAGTGCAGTGAAATATGAATCCATACAGCGCTGTTGCGCTACGGGCGTCCCAAGTTCTAATCCCAGCTCCTGCCCCCTCTCTCTCTCCCACTTCACTTCCTGTCTGCTCTACACTGTCCTATCATAATAAAAGGCAAAAATGCCAAAAATAAATCTTTAAAAAAAAGAAAGAAATTTGAATCCTTTGTTTTGATGCAGTTCCACAATGATCATGTGTTAGAGGAGAGGGAAGGCAGGCAAGAAGGCAAAGCTTCACTGTGGTCTGGGACACATTTAGAACTAATAGCATTGCAATGCAATGTCGCTACATGCGTTCTTGTGCACCCTTTGTGTAACCCTTTACCCGCCATTGACAGAATTTTCCAGCTTTCAGTTTTTTTGCTATGATATGGTAGGAGGCGCTATTACACATCTTCTGAAAGAGTACTGAACATCTGTATCAAAGCACAGCAAAGAAGCAGAAACAAGTGATTGTCAATCCAGGAAGTGGTTTAGGACGATGAAGCTTTGGAGGTGTTGATGAAAGCAATGGACCTCATCTATGTTTTGATCAAGATTCTGAATCCCATACGGACATACTGTAGGGCCTCATTCGTGAAACGCCAGAAGAACAAATTTTTGTGTAACGGTAAATCGTTCATAAAACCGTTCTGATGTAAACTTTCAAATTCATGAAAATGTTCGTATTTTTAAAATGTTAGTTGGTACGAAAGGAAAGAAATGTACACCTGCTCGCTACCACGTGTAAATGGTGCGTAAAACGTTCTGTGTTCTTTCTGGCAAACAGATGACACTGAATATTGATGCACTGCCATTATAATTGCAAGTTAATTTGCCCTTGTCCTCTTTTTTTTATTTTATTTATGTATTTATTTATTTTGCAGCTGAGTTGATAACTGAAACTCAGTGCTCATCAATGTCACTATTTACCCAGCCGTAAATAGAGGAGGGGCGGGACAAATAGCGTCCAATCATCCTTGTACAACGACTGCCTACAACAATGGAGAAGTCAATATTACTGGTTACTGTTTTTTATATTTAGTACAATTCTTAAAAATGAGATACTAGTAATACGTTGCAGCCGTGGATATTCCAAATTCCACAGCTGGAAAAACGCTGTGCCACCAAAGTGTTTTCTAGCACCACCAGCTGGTTGTTTTAAGAAGAGCGCCTGACATTATTTCTGTCATGACAACTCTCGAAGGGATTGGCATGGTAATGTACATGAAACTGTTAATGTATTTGGTCTTGGCGGAATAGATTTGCTACGCTGCTGCTGCGGCAGAGCAAGTACTGAGACTTGCTGCCAATACATCCACAACATGTTGCTGCTGCACATATAGCATACATGAATCACCTCGTAGCAGATCTATACAGGTGGAGCTGGGGAAGGTGGAGGGTTTCTGAAGCAAGCTGCAATTGCTACATTTATGCAATATACTGAAACCAAACCTGAGAAAGTAGACCAGAATATTCCACTGCGTTCCTGGACACGCAATTTGCGTAGCTGTAATTCATAGACGGGGATTATGCTAATTGTGAATGAGTGTGCACGAGTGCCATATTTACGAATGATTGGAATGCATTAACATACGCATGTTTAACCTTTACAAGTGCTCTTATCCTCATGCCTTCTGTTCACAACCTACCCTTCATCGTTGAGGTTGATGCATTCACTTCAGGTGTTGGAGGATTATCTCAGTGGCACGGGGAACCACCAAAACTCCACTGCTTTTTTTTCTGAGAAGTTGTCCCTGGTGGTTCAGAATGGGCCTTGTTTTTCACCTGTTTTAACATCTGTCCTACCATCCAGGGTTCAAGAACGCCAAGGTCCTGAGTCAGTCAGCTCAGAGCCTCAAGGCCTTTTCACACTGAACGTGAAAACTGGCGCGAATGTTCGGCGCGATGATGCTTTTGAATCGAAACAATAGATCCCTATGGGGCTATTCACACCAGGCGCGATCATTCGCGGGGCGAAAAAGCGAGGATTTTTTTTTTTTCCGTCCTGTGTGTCGATTTTTTCACCGTCGCTCTGCGATGAAACGGGCCGTCCAATCAGATTTGAGCTTAGATCACGTGACCAGAGCAGCTGCTGTTACACAAAAGAGTGAGAGTGGTGACTCAGGGTGTTATAAATTTGATCCCTAAACCTCAAAAAGACCACAAACCAGCGTAAACGAACACAGAAGAAGAGTGTTCCGAGAGAGGAGAGAGTGGATGCTGAGTTCTTGCTATCTGAGAACAGATTTATTCTCACATGTTCTTAATATCATTTCTATTAATTCTCCACTGAATTATGTGATCTGGAGAGCAGATCAGTGTTACTCATTGCACAGCTCACCAAGCTTTACTTTGTGGCTCGCATGGCAGTAAATAATACGATGATATGATCATGCAGTCAATACAGATATTTCATAAAAACATTAAAAACAAGCAGGGCTATAACATAACCCATTAAAAAAACTCATACCATGTCTACACCAGATGCGAGATCCGACAAAAGACAATAGAACCCAGTGATGTTGTCCACACTGGATGCGGCGCAGCGCGACACGACAAATCCCCGACAGTAAACTGATGCCTTGTTCTATTTATGACGAACTGTACTGACACTACGTTCAGATGATTTGCAACTGTCGCTTTGTCACGTCAAGTGTAGACAGACTTTTAGCGCAGCGGGGTGCGGCACGACAACTGTCGCATCCAGTGTAGACACGGTCAGACAGTTTCTGCTCTATTACAAATCATTTATTTAAAAAAAAAATAAAAAAATACCTAAAACAGCGGCATTACAAGATGGAAATATAGACTAGAAAAGATATGTACACTTGCTCTGTCCTACGTCTATGACACTGACTCACTGCAGAGTTTTAATCTTAACAGCTCTTAACGCCGAATGTACACTTGGATGGTTAGATACATGATGTGCTAGTATAAAAAAATAAAATAACTTAAGGTCTTTCCAGCATTAAGGTAATCCTGTACACTGTTCACTGTCTCCCTATGGCCTTGCCAACTTCCAGCCGGTAAGCTCCTTCCTCTGCTCGTCCCTCGCTGCCGTTGGTCTCACCTAGGGGTGGGGTTCATCACAGACCTCCCGGCATCTGTGTCCTGTTTGTGGCTGACCTTCTCCAAAGCCTGTCATCTGGTGCTGATGAAGAGACCACAGAAGTGTCATTCCATCACACTTTCTGGAATTTTAGCCTCCTGAATACATAAATTCTGACCGTTCATATTTTCTGCCGGTTTGGTTCATCACCCAGAGTCTGAAGTTCCTTCTTTGTCCTAGGTGTGTCCATGAGTCCCTTCTCCGGCTATCATCCTCAATTTAACAGGCAGATGGTATGGAAGATTCAGGAGAGGATTCTCATCTGCCTCTGCTCCTGGATGATGGGCCGGTCTGTGCAGTCCACAAGATCCTGGACTCCCAAAGTCAACCCCACTTACTACCTTTCAGGTCGGTCATCCGATTCGCTCAACACCACCCTTCAGGCATGGTCCGTTGAAGGGGGAACTGTCACGGCTAAACCAGGCTCTCCCTCTCCTAACACACTACGCTCACTCTCTCCTGCATTCTGATTATATACACCTGGAACTCACTCACCTGCCAATCACGGACTGCACTTAAGCCTGGCATGAAATGCATTCATTGTCTGGTCCTGTCAGTGTGGCTACAAAGAGTGTCTGGCTCCAGTTCTTCTCCTGTGGATTGCTCACCTGTATATTCACCCTGTCGATCTCCTTTATCTGTTCTCCTGTGTATTTTCCAGTTCTCTGCTAAATTGCTAAATCAACTCCAGCGTTTGGTGTTCCATCCAAGTGATATCCTCATGTTCCCATTTGCCTCTGCAAATAGAGACTGTTACTGTCTGAGTTAAGAGCCTTCCCTGGTTGCGTTGTTCTTCAGTATCCTCAGCTGTATTGTCAGTTCTCACACTGTTCAGAATGCCCTGTGGTTGAGTTCATTCAATGTAATGAAAAAAAAAATATGTAAAATGTAATAAAAGCTTATTATAACCCTTGATGTTCGTAACCAATATCTGCAAATGCTCTTTTATCATTTTTCACTGTAAAATACATGGTAAAACTGGATAAAAATGTCCATCAAGGCAAACTTTATGTTGGCTTGAAAAAGCCTATCGAGAAAGTTTGAAGTATTTTAAAAATCTTGAAAAGCTTGAAGTTTGAAGCGGTTTTAAGTTTGAAGTGTTCTGGATGGTTTTATAACAGAGGCAGAGCTTGCATCAGAGCTCTTTACTCTCATGTGCACAAAACAGATTCTGTATTCATCAAAAAGTGTCAGAATATGCAAGGAAATACAAACTCTGAACTTTATATAAATAAACTTTTTTATTTTTCACGTTATGTCTTTGCTGCTGACCTTAAAGTTAGATTCCAACATACAAAAAAGGCAAATTACTGTTTTTCTGCATTTCATGTTTTTTTACTTTAGTTGTTTGCTCTTCTGATATCCAGAAATGCATCTGAAAGGTGTGTTCATATCTGTTGATGGTGAATTAGGCTGGCCAGCACAGTCTCTTGACAATTTCTAACTATTATAAATTTTGGCATATTGCCAACAAATTTGTACAATCTCATACATTTTCATGCAGCGACCTGCCCACGCCCCATCAAGGATTAGATTTAAGGGAGTAGCTTTATACTTGTATTACAAATCATATGTTTTACCACAAATCACATCATCTGATTTTTTTCTTTGGAAGGACGTTTATAAAGTCTTAACGGAGACATTGAAAGTCTGAACCTCACGCTGAGATTGTGGGAAGGATAAAACTGAAATTGTTTGTCAGGATTACGTTTATATAACATGTCAAATGAACATTAAAATCTGTGGTGGTCTCATAAATTGTGCTTTTTTAACTTAAAGTCACACTAAAGACTATTTTTCAAGTTGTCCCAGCTAATGTGCATTTCTCCCGTTCATTTGTATCTGAGCAGTCCATCTCTTTCTCATTTCTGATTACGTGCACACAGTAAGCACAATAAGACCAGCAATTAAATGAAAATTGTAATCAACACTGTTTGAGCAGACTGTCCACATGCGTGTGTACTCAGACAGTTACTAACGCATTTTTGCACACAATTTGCACTGTCTAGGACTGGTTATTTCAAAACACTTACTGTAAGAGCCAAACCTGTATGTAAAAACGTCTTGAAATGTGAACAGCTGCTAAAGACACATGGGACGCATTATTGAGAATGCATCAGCTGTTACAGAATCAAGTCAAACACATTGAGTGAATTATAGAGAGTTTATGGGTCTTCTAGAAGTTTGCAATGTTGCTTGTCTTTCCTCTATCGCTCCTGAGTTTGAGTTCAGATTGTCTCCATCCACCTCCATCATGATCTCCTCATATGTGGGCAGGTAATTCACCTCCTCGTACGTGGGAAGCAGCAGCACCGGGGAGCTGAAGTCCCCTGTGAGGGAGTCCTGGGACGTGTGTCCATGCAGAAGTGACGGCTCCTCGGGTGTCTGACGGCGGGGACGCGGACATACGACACGCTGAATGAAGTAACCCACCACAAAGAGCAAGAGCAGGATCAGCAGTCCCGACAGCTTACGGACCATCCATTCCAGATTGTCCAGGAAAGTGTGCAGAGGGAGTTGACGGATGGGCGTGATGCTGCTGCTGCTGCTGCTGTTTTGGGTGCAGCATCGCTGGTCTTCATCACACTGGATCTCTGCACAACTGCGCACAGCCTCACAGGAGAAACTCATAAACCCGGACCCAACACTCAGCCATGTCCTCAATCTCATGCTTCTACCATCAAGCGGTCCAGTGAAGCTGCCGTCTGTTACAGTGTAACAGAATATCAGCCGAGATATTTATTTTCTGATCTTTTCATGCAGCACACTGGAGCGACGATCCCGGACGAGCCCCCAACAGATGCTTGGAGATAAGAGTTCTGGCGCACACTTGGTAGAAACGAAAATCACAGATCAATGTAATAAAATCACTCTCTTCCTGTCGTGAGGTAATGTCATTGTCTTTCTGTCAGATTGGTTCAGTTTTCATCCCACCGTTGCTCATAATTCATGTCCTCAGAATGGAGCAGGCGACCTCAGAAGCCACCTGATTAAAAATGCATGGCACTGGTTCTCTGTGGGTTTCAATGGACCCATTACAGCCAGATTCCACTCAAACTAAACACCCCTCCTGATGCTCTCGCACGGCAGGCTTTGTTGCTTGCAAAGAACCCAACACATGCTTTATGAGATATTTTAGATTACACAGTTCATGTTACAGGGTAACACGATTAGTAAGGACTGAGTAATACAGATGCTATTGTTTTCTGGAGCTTCTTCTAATTACAGGTCAGTATCTGTGCTGTTTGCTACTTTTATTATTACTCGTACATCTGCCTAGGTTTTTGTTTGTTTGTTTTTCAAACAATTAATAAACTCTGGCCCATAATTATTTGTGCTAGGCACATGAATGATTCCTCAAATCATGTGTGTTGAGGATGAGAAAGCAGGTGAAAATGCCATATAGTATCTTCAGACAATACGATCAAAGACTAAACAAGTGCGGTAAACAAACAGGCAACCACCTTATCTAGTTGTTGTTGCTTTTGCAAGTTATTATAGTAATATGTAACATGGTCACTGTAATTTAGTGTAGAATGGCTGATACAACCTCAAAAATATCTCAATGAAACTTCAATGAAATCGGCTAATGCCTTTCTATGTCTACTATGTGGATATATCTGTATTTTAAGTATTTACATTTCTGGTACCGTGTAAGGTCTTTACAGAAAAGCGTGCTTTACAGAATCAGTTTTATGTGCAAATGGAGACTAAATTGTATTATGGGCCTAGAAAAGGCAGAATGACTGTGCAGTATACATTTACCAAAGTTTGCTTGTAAGGCTGCAGTCGATATTCACTTCTCATAAACCGAGCTAATGTCCAATTGGTCAAATGTGATTACTGGAGCATTATGCCGTAAAATACAGTGGAACAGAGACAAGTTGGCCAGCCAGAGTCATGAGGGATCATGTTTCTCACTGCAAACGCTCTCATTTACTGAAATGTGATACGTGGTGTCATTAGTAAAACGTTGAAATACGTTTGCTGACAGGGACTGCTGATGTACGTTTCAATGGCCACTTCTTCACACTGCCTTTTTGTGTACTAATGAATAAATCATAATAGATAAAGGTTTTTCACACTTCCGTTCTTCAAAGATAGTGTCACTGTGTGTGATTGTATATCAAATCAAATTAGCCGTACATCCTTGACTACTAGTTACCATACTTTGACTGTATTTTGTTTTATAGCAGTAATTCTACAATTAAAGGACAGCTGTATGCTGTGACCGCACAGTGAACAGGAGCAAGACTGATGACTGATGAATGGTTATCTGTGTCTGCATTTCTGTAATATCTTCTACATTATCAAGGAAGTGTGATCATGTGATCTTGTTATGAGTTCTCAAGATGCTTTGTGCATGTAAAAATGTTAGTATTCAGTTTGATTTTATTTTAATGTAATACTTAATATTTTTCATCAGTGATAGAAATATGCTTTAAGAGGGTTAAGAGGTACTGTAAGCAAAGTTCAGTTTGTAGATGAATATATAATAGTAGCTATGCTAGCTAAATATACTGTATCTACCTGCTGGGTCCAGCGAAGAGACAACCAAATTGATTAAGCTGAGAGCAGAGGAGTTTTGAGTTCTCAAGCTGCTTTGTGCATGTAAAAATGTTAGTATTCAGTTTTATTTTATTTTAATGTAATACTTAATATTTTTCATCAGTGATAGAAATATGCTTTAAGAGGGTTAAGAGGTACTGCAAGCAAAGTTCAGTTTGTAGATGAATATATAATAGTAGCTATGCTAGCTAAATATACTGTATCTACCTGCTGGGTCCAGCGAAGAGACAACCAAATTGATTAAGCTGAGAGCAGAGGAGTTTTGGTTCCAAACAAGGTTGGGAGTGAGTATTTTTCAGTGATGCATTGCAGACGTGTGCAGTAATGGCTGTGTATTGCCAATCTAAAGAAGTTCAACTCATTTAGTCCAGTCAGGACTAGAGTAAGTCTAATACCTATCATTTTTGTCCCTATTACCTATGCTTCTCCAGGGGTGTATTCCAGAAAGCAAGCTTAACTTACCATCTGCTAAACCCTGAACTCTCGGTTGATTAACCCAAATCTTGCTTACTCGAGGTATGCTGGTTTCAAAACCGCGTCTGGAAGTAAGTTCATTCAACCCAGAGTATGTTCCTGGTTAACACACAAGACATTCTCAACAGAGCCACAAATCAATGAGTCACTAGAAACAGACGCTAAGAAAAAGCGCGCCATGCTGCTTCTATCTTCTTCTTCTGTTCAAAGGCCATTTACATACTGCATATCGCCACCTAATTGATGGTTGTGCAATCATTTGTCATATTTTTTAGTTTATTCTTTTAATCACTGAGAATAAGAACTATATTGTTTGTTTGATGCTAATTATATAATAATAAATATCACATATTTATTTTTTATAGAAATATATGATAGAAAATGCAGATCCATGACAATAAAATATAAGTATATTAGAATACAATAAACATTACCTTGTTATAATAGTGTTTTATAATTAATATATATCGATAACTATTATATATGACAATAAAATAAATATAATAGAATATTAGAATAATATAATATTACCTTATATAGTACTTGTAATAGCGCTTATAATTAACACATTATCCAACTATATATATATATATACTGTATATATGTGTGTGTGT
>NW_015547676.1:85123-86489 GCF_001515605.1 Sinocyclocheilus anshuiensis
AGAAAAACATTATAGAAAATGCAGATCCACGATGTGTGAGATGAAAATAAAATATAATAAAAATATTAGAATAAAATAAACATTACCTTGTTATAATAGTGTTTTATAATTAATATATATCGATAACTATTATATATGACAATAAAATAAATATAATAGAATATTAGAATAATATAATATTACCTTATATAGTACTTGTAATAGCGCTTATAATTAACACATTATCCAACTATATATATATATATACTGTATATATGTGTGTGTGTGTGTGTATAAGCTTATTTTATATTATTTAGACACTTATAGGCTATAGTTTGACAGAATGTTCTAATTCAACATGCCATGGGAAGTCAATCTTAACATTTTCTTATATTGATATTGTTTATTTCTTATTCCTCAGGCAGTTCATCAGGCTCTTAATGATTTAATCTGCCATCTTTTGGAATATCTGAAGGCCATGTACCAATAATTCTTAACTGTAGCATTTGTTATAATAAGACTAGCCTATTAATCATAACCAGGCCAATAATGACTTTATTTTAATTAATATAGCATTTGTTATGAAGAAACGACCGCCTGCACATTTAGAGCCAATAGCTACAACATGCTACAGCTGTAATATAAATCTATAGGGAAAAATCTATTCCCTTCAAAGATTATCTAACATAAATTCTACAAGTTCGACAACATTTTACACAATAAATAAGCCTACAATAAAACGTGATAAATTCTAGTAAAGGTGGTCATGATTTAAAAAGATTTTAATAGCCTATATGTTAGTGCTGGTTCAAGACTTTTCTCCTCTTTTCATCAGTCTTTTTAGTTTATTTGCCTTTTTTAGATAATGTTCGACTTTCTCCATAGCATTTTAAAGTGGCTGTTTCTCTAAATAATTCAAGTAGATCATATTATTTGACCATCAGCTTCGTGATAGAAATGGCTCGTGCAAATCTTATTGAAACATTTTGGTCGTGCAATGTTGCGTACCTAACCCTAGCCGGTCGATCGGTGCATCTCTATTATAAATATACTTTATCCTTATAAAAATACCTAAGATTGCTTTAAGAACACAAACCATATATTTTCACAATTGTATGTTTATTTTCTTCAAGTTTCCTCAATTAAAATTTCTCTATCTGCATTTTATTCAGCGATAACTGGATACCTTTGTCCATATTAGGGATTTCCTGGAGCATCGTCAGTGCTATTACTTCCGCGATGCATGTGTGGAGTTTCTGCGCAAGAGCGCCCTCCAGCTTCCAGTATGAATTAAACAGTCATTATATTACGTGTGTACGCAGTAATGCTCACAACACCCTATTTTGGGTAAAAATAGGAAAGATAATACTTTTCTCTAAAGAAACAG
>NW_015547676.1:86574-135154 GCF_001515605.1 Sinocyclocheilus anshuiensis
AATATATATATATATACTGTATATATGTGTGTGTATGTATATATATATATATATATACTGTATATATGTGTGTGTGTATATATATTTGATAGTTATCATATATATATATATGATAACTATATTGTAATAATATATAATATTGTGCACAATCTGTCACACCCACTGGAGTCTTGTCTGTAGGTCACGCATGCGCTGATAGCTCTTAAGTGAACTAACCCTGAAACAGAACCTACTCCAGAGCAGGTTAATCTAGGTTCAGAGAATAAGTCTGTGATTGCCGACGATATTTTTTTTACAATGCGTTTCCCTGTGTTTTGGCCAACGTGAACTACTGTAGACGCGCTTACCGCACGAATGATTGATATGTTTGCCTTCTGGCAAAGAAATAAAAAAAATAATAATGAAATCAAGAGCCAGATCACGTAAACTGTTAAGACTGGCTACTGTAATATCAGCGTCAGGTAAGATTACTCACGTTCATTACTGCACTCAGTTACATAATGTTTTAATTACATATGTACCTTTATGAAAATTAAACTACTGGGACTGGAAGACAAGGCTACCCACCCACAAGCAGCAAAAAATGGGAGAGCCTAAAAAAGAAACAAGGTATGTTTTCAGTAATTGTGGTGATGTAGAACAGGGGTGTCCTATCTTGCTCCTGGAGGAACAATGTCCTGCAGATTTTAGCTCCGAGTCTGAAGACCTTGATTAGATGGTTCAGGTGAGTTTCATTAGGGTTGAATTTGAACTGTGAAGGACAGTGACCCTCCAGGAACAGTTTCAGACACCCCTGGAGAACATTTATTATTTACAAACTTTTTCTGTTCCATCTTGAAATAGTTATTTTTACAGATTCATACAATGAGCACAGTGGATAAGAATTATCCATTGATTAATCACTGGATTTGCCAAGGTTATGTTGGTCTACATATTTTCCTAACATATTTTCACACATCTATTTTTCCTGTAATTGTCTGTAAAGCTTTTCATGGAGACTTCTGCTCCATTATTTATTTTTATTAATGTGGTGGTATCATGTTTCAGATTTTCCTGTGAATCAGGATTGCTGCTGCGATTTCAAAATGTTTGGCTAATCTTCTCTCTCTCTCTCTCTCTCTCTTTAGGAGTTGAAATGTCCACCAACAGGGTTTGGTACAAAGTCCGGAAAGGCTACTGCTGCAACATGGCCTTGGTTCTTCCTAATGAATGAGGCTATTGGGAAGCATCTCTCTGTTTTACTACCTGTTTTAATATCCTCATCCGTTCAGGATGACCCATGGCCATCAGCTTCATCTGTTTCTGTGGCTGCTTCTCCACCGCACCCACAAGCTGGATGCAAAAGGGAAAGATCCACTGACCTCTTGGACTTCCTGTTAAGTTGGAGGCAGAAAAAGATGATGCGAGAGAGAGAGAGAGAGAGAGAGAGCAAAAATGTGGTGCACCCTTTAATAAGGCCATTTTCGACAAGCTCTGTAGCACACACCATTTCACCTACAGTCACCAAAATTCATGAACATATAGATCTCACCAGCCCAAACAACTTTCGTGCTGACAGTCAGTGCTCAGCCCAACAGGAAGTCAGCTATTGTGGATTGTTTGAAAAATGCATGCTCTGGAATTTGTGATACTCCTCCTAGGGTTCTTCTTGAAAGGTTTGGCCATGGCGAGGTGACGAATTTATGGTGAAAAAAGGGAAACAGGAAGTGTTATAACTTCAGCATAAATTGTCTGATTTTGATTAAACTTCAGCAGTTTGTCCATTGAAGGAGGCCGATCACATAGAAAACAGAAGTTATAGCGCCACCAACTGGCAGCAGGAAGTTAGTCATTTTCAAAATGCTTTGAAATCAGCCTCTTATTTTCACCTGACTTACTTCAAACTTCATCAGAATAATGTAATAAAGAGAATAATAAAGAGATTCTTGATATTTTAAATACTGTCGCCATGGCAACACTTAAATTTTAAAATTCTTCTGCTATATACTCCTCCAATTGCTGTCATATGATTTACACCATCATTTGTGTACAGCTTTGGTCTCAAACTCAATTCCTGGAGGGCCACAGCTCTGCACAGTTTTGCTCCAACCCTAATCAAACACACCTGATCCAGCTGAGCAAGGCCTTCAGGATCACTAGAAGCTTGCATGCAGGTGTGATTTGGAGCTGGTTGGAGCTAAACTCTGCAGAGCTGTGGCCCTCCAGGAATTGAGTTTGAGACCAATGGTGTACATGATGCCAAAACACTGAGAGGCCTAAATGGAGGCGGCTCCACTGGAACAAACAGTGATGGTCTTCTGTGTGGGCTTGTTGTCTTTAAAGGAACACTCCACTATTTTTGAAAATAGGCTCATTTTCCAACTTCCCTAGAGTTAAACCGTTGAGTTTTACCGTTTTCGAATCCATTCAGCCGATCTCCGGGTCTGGCGGTAGCACTTTTAGCTGTAGCTTAGCATAGATCATTGAATCTGATTAGACCGTTAGCATCTCGCTCAAAAATGACCAAAGAGTTTCTATATTTTTCCTATTTAAAACTTGACTCTTCTGTAGTTACATCGTGTACTAAGACCAACGGAAAATGAAAAGTTGCGATTTTCTAGGCCGATATGGCTAGGAACTATACTCTCATTCTGGCGTAATAATCAAGGAACTTTGCTGCCGTGTACCATGGGTGCAGCAGGCGCGATGATATTACGCAGCGCCTGAAAATAGTCCCAGCTAGGTAACTTCCAATAAGCCTATTTTCAGGCGCTGCGTAATATCATAGAAACTCTTTGGTCATTTTTGAGCAAGATGCTAACGGTCTAATCAGATTCAATGACCTATGCTAAGCTAAGCTAAAAGTGCTACCGCCAGACCCGGAGATCGGCCGAATGGATTCGAAAACGGTAAAACTCAACTGTTTAACTCTAGGGGAGTTGGAAAATGAGCCTATTTTCAAAAATAGGGTTTCCCTAACCCTAACCCGAGAATTAAAAAAAAAAAATGGACATTCGTTATAGTGTATTCTTTTTTCCCTATAGGCAATTCTTCAAATTTTTCATCATATCGGGTATTCATTTCTTTGGATGCAACTGCTCTTATAAACCAGCAGAAATTAGTTGATTAGCTTGTAGAAAATAGCAATTTATGTGTATCATTTATATTCATTGATCTCCTATCTGCAATTTGTCTGTATCCATTTATAATGAATGAGGTCGGGTCATTATTTTATTATTATTGATCACTGTAAATATAATTCAAATGATTTATTAATAGGTTTGTGACTGAATGTATTTTTAAGCACCTCTGGCACTGAAATAAACAGAGATGCTGCTCTATAATTGCAAAGAAAGAAAATGTGAGCCCTTTATATTTACCTGCGTTTTTGCATAAAGTCTGGATTTACTAAAGACACACAGTGAAACATTATCGATGAAAAGGTGTAGACACAGTTACTTTTGCAGCTAATCTTATTGCATATACATTTGTTTCTCTTTCAGACAGATTTATGGGAGGACAGTATTTAAACGGATCATGCAAGGTGATTTACTAGGGTTTGCACTAGTCAGTATGGGTGTCAGTGTTGGGATCCTGCCATTCATGTTTTGTACTTGTCTCGTGTTGAAGCATCTTTTCGTTGATGGTGTTACAGGCTTTGTTTTAATTTGGTACCCATTTTTGGTTTCTGCCCTTGCAAGGGTGTTTTGTTTTCAATCCTTGTTGGCTGAAGTCTGGGCCCTGTTTGTTTCTTTGTTTTTGCAGCTTAATAATTTTTGCTGTTTTTCCCAATTTTGTCCTCTACATATTTTGTCAAGTCTTTGAATTTTTTTTCAGAATCTGAATTTGTTTTTCCAAACTGGTTAATTACATGCTGGCTCCGCCTGCTACAGTAGCCACGCCCCAAACTATCGCTATTGGCTGCACAGTGGTATGCAAATACATAGGTTGACAGGCAGGTAGGACATCCAATGACAATTGGACAAACATTTTATAGTCCTGAGCCTTCCACAGAAGATATAGGCCTATGTATACAGTTAGGTCCATATATATTTGGACACAGGCACAGTTTATATTAATTTAGCTGTTGACCAAAACATATTCAAGTTACAGTTACAATGAATATGGGCTTAAAGTGCACACTCTGAGCTTTAATTTGAGGGTATTCTCCCCTGATAGCAAGCAAGCACTGAATCAATGTTAAAAATAGTTGATTTGTCAATGTTAATTGCACTGAATCAAAATCCCTTTTGCACCCGCAATTAATGTTGAAAAAATGTTGAAATTTCAACAAACCACCATTATTGTGATCAGCGTTTTCTTTAGGCGGGCTCTTCAATGCTGTGATGGCCGAGTCAATCTCCTGATCTCAACCCGATTGAGCAGCATTTCGGTCGCTGAAGACCAAACTAAAGCAGAAAGAGCCACAAACACACAACAACTGAAGTCAGCTGCAGTAAAGGCCTGGCAAAGCATCACGAAGAAGAAACGCAGTCTCTGCTGATGTCCATGAGCTCCAGACTTAAGGCAGTCAGTGCCTGCAACGGATTCTCAACAAAATATTAAAAATGAACATTTTATTTGATTACATGTATTTGTCCAATTACATTTGAGCCCCTGAAAATAAGGGGGCTTTGTATAAAAATTGATGTAATTCCTAAACATTTTATGTTATATTTTTGTTCAACCCCAAGTTCAATTAAAGCTTAAAGTCTGCACCTCAATTTCATCTTGATGGTTTAATTTTAAATCTTTTCTGGTGGCATACGGAGCCAAAATTATGAAAATTGTGTCAGTGTCCAAATATATATGGACTTAACTGTACATACCTTCACAGGTCCATGGGAAAATCCAGTATTTTGTTGACTGGGAGAGTTATGGCTTGGAGGAGCAGCTTATTCTAGAGCCAGATCTCATCAGGGAGGTCCACAGCCATGGACCACAGTGGAGCTGGGGAGGGTCAGGAGCCGTTCCTGGAGGAGGGACTGTTGCGGTGGGTTGGTAAGGCGTGGAGGCTGGATGGTGTCTGATAGAAAGCTGGATGTAAGGGGAAACATGGTCGACATATTGAGCTCATGCTCGTGTAGTGCTGCTTGCATCCTCAAGTGAAGCTCTGGAGAGCACTGCTAATCTACTCAGAAAATAATTTTCTTCTAGTTTAGCTACTTTGCTTTAAGGTTCTTCACTTTTGATTGCTGCATCACTACATGCTCAACATAAACCTCTTATGATATGAGGCCTCATGTTTGGCTTGTATCGAGCTGTCACCTCAGTTATTAAGTCACATTCATTCTGTTGACTGTTCAGACTGAGGTCGCACTGCAAAAAACTGTAGTAGGCTATCAAAAAGCTCAGATCGAGTGTGGTTTGTGCTGTTACTGTTACAAAAACAAAAAGATCCGAGTCACATATGAGCAAAAAAATCCATTGTGGGCTACTTTTGCCTTCGGTCTGAATGCCTTTCAGTCTTTACAGTGATATGCACTTTATAAAGGTCACAAAGATCACATGTCATTTTCAGCACTCATATCATGTTATAGAGTTTTTGTCAACTGAAAGTTTTTTTGGAAAGATTTTATTTTTTTCCCCCAGTGGGACAGTTGGCATGTTGTTAAAGTACAGTACAACCTACTCAACACACTGTACTTCAGTGCCTCGCTTTCATTCCTGTCTTTATCTCACCCACTTGTTAATGTTTCTGACTTTGGTGAGTACTAACTGGTACTGAAATGGACCCTTTTCACACGTTCAGGGTTTGCAGAACCAGAATTGGCCATAGATGGGTAAACTTCTATGATGGTGATTAAGAGATCGCAATAAATGTAAAATATGTGTTCCCATTTGCACCCACACATGCCACACTGTAAACAGACCTTCTTTTGTGTTTACAGACATGACAAACATAAGAACCAATCACGGAAACACAATTTGCAGCCAAATCTGACGAGACAGCTTCAAATTGTATTCAGCCAATAATAGAATTAATGTTAATGCAATATAAAGCTACCATATTGCAAGTTTAATACTAGGCCTATTAATTTTTCACTTAATCACAAGTAGCATATTTTCTGAAATGTAGTGCAATGAAAAAGTATAGTGCATAATAAATCGCTCAGAATTTAAACTGATAGCCTATATTAGTGTTTCAACCCACTGGCAGTGAGGTAGGTTAACAACAGCACTGATTCTTGACACTAATGAGCATTGTACGATAACATGTGTCTTCTAAACTACTGTCATCTGTAGCGGAGAACTGTAGCAAAGTTCTGAGACAAAAGCGCAAAAAGTGTTAACCACTGACCTCTAGGGGTCCTCTGCTCTTACACCAATATACTATTGCACAAAAACCCGATTTATTATTATTAGTTAATGTGTAGATTATTAAGCAATACTTTTGATTTAGTAATTTGATCTCTGTCTGGCTTCTGTTGAGATGGACATCTGCAGTAAACAAGCTCCAGTTCCCGCCACTTCCTGCTGCTGCCAGTCGCGGAAACACCAGAAAACAAAAAGTTAATTAATAGACTTACGTTTTAGACACCATATTGCCTATTTTTGTGCTATTTCGCCAACAAAAATAATTCCAAACACAACCACAATGCTGTTTTGCATCTCTGAGTGTGTTTCGTTCCTGAATGAATCAACCGTTTAAATGATTCGGTTCAATCGCAATGACTCACTTATTAACAGTGACTTACTGCCACCTACTGGCGGTTTTAATTTCACATTTAAAGTATCTTTTTATTATTCAAATAATTTCAAATATCAGTATTCAATGTTTTATGTTTAATATATCAAAACATTATTTATGCATGTGTAACTGCAGGTTAAATGCATTCATGTCCTGCATTAATCAGTGTGTAAATGCATCTAAACGCCTCTTCAGACGCAGCTTCTGTGTTTCCTCTGCAGTGCAAAGATGAATTTTATTGATACTGGTTTCATTTGCTTGGTAACAAATGTCTTATTATTCTAATTCACTGATTAAATGTAAGAATTTGACTTAAAAGATAATGCACACTTTTAGAAAAATGGCTTTATAAAGGTAAAAATGCCCATAAAAGGTAAAAATCTATTTAAACTTATTGGAAAAGTTTAATTTCTATCAGTGTGAACTGACCACCACACAGAATATGAAGGATATAAAAAAACTTTAGGAGTCAGCTGTTCACGGTAGTCCTAAATAATACCAACACAATAACACACGCAGCAAAATATTGTCTAATTATCGTTATCAGTAAAATCCCAGAAAATATTGAGATATTATTTTTTGTCAATATCGCACACCCCTACATCCAATGCACATTTTAGTCATCATTTTGTGCAGAAAAGGTACTGAGCAAAGTAGAGATGCACGGTATTGGATTTTTGCCGATATCTGATATGCTGATATTTTTCAACTTATTTTGGCCGATAGCCGATTCCGATATATTTTCTTTTGTTTGGAAATAACACCAAGTCTCTCCAATAACATTGGCATTTTATTTAAAGATTTAACATTTGTAGATGGTCTAAAGCAAAATTCTGAAAATCTTTTAGAGCTCCTTTTGGGAAAAAAACACGTTAATAAATAAATCTGCATACTCTATATCAGTGGTTCCCAACCCTGTTCCTGGAGATCTACCTTCCTGCAGAGTTCAGATCAGCTCCAACCCTGATCAAACACAACTGAACCAACTAATTATGCCTAATTAAAGCCACAGTGCATTTTTCCTGATCAAAATTGACCTGATTAACATGAAAAATGACACATTTCACTGTAAAATCATGAGCTGTTTCGTGTTTCACAATAATGGGGTAAAAGGCACACAGTATTGATAAACACTTTAGCTAAAATATTTTTTTATACTAATGTCTAAGTTAATAATTGTTCAAAACAATCACTTTAGCAAAGTTTGTACTAGGCTATTTTCTGCTTATTTTGATAAATAATGTTCAATAAATATACTGTCATTAAAATGTTAATATAAAAATATATTTTAAAATACAGAAACAAAATAAAAAGTAAAGATTCTGAAAGCATTGAAGGAGATCCCATAATAAGTTAATATAGATTTACAGTAGTAACAACAAATTACTGTATATTTTATTATATGATATGATTAATATCATGTTTTTAAATATGATGGTTTCATTATAAACATAGTGATTATCTCTAAGGTGGACACCCAACATAATAAATAGGCTATGTGATATTTACCATCTGAATCTAACCATGTGTCATGTCAACAATTGGAAAAGTCAGCCATCTATTAATTATCATGTTAATTATTGTGCCTTTCGCCCCAACAGCAGGGGCGCTTTTACCCCAAATACCATACTTTTACATATTCTTCTAGTTATTAAAAAGCTGTTGCTTTAATTATCTTAAACCAAACTGATAATCATTAAGAAGACCTTTGTCTCAAAATATATTCAATAATTTTAGCGATTCTCATTTGCTACTTAAATCTACAACATCTTAAAAAATGCACGTGACAGAGGGGAACACGGCCGCATCACAGCATGCTGCCCATACCAAAGCACATGACAGCCAGTTGTCGGAGAACACATGAAAAGCGTGACCGAATGAACGATACTAGTCTGTATTTGCAGTACACAAGCCGAACATATTCTTCTAGTTATTAAAAAGCTGTTGCTTTAATTATCTTAAACCAAACTGATAATCATTAAGAAGACCTTTGTCTCAAAATATATTCAATAATTTTAGCGATTATCATTTGCTACTTAAATCAACATACAACATAAAAAAAAAAATATTAGAGTTAGCACAGAATCATGACCGAATGAACGATACTCGTCTGTATTTGCAGTACACAAGCCACGGTTCAGCTGCGCGACAAACGCTGCCAGTGTGAAAGCACAATGGGCGCGCGCTGCTCCCGCTCTGCATACGCGCCGCTTCTGCACTGCCTCTGCTCTGCTTACGCGTGCGGTGTGAAACGGGCGTTAGGCTCCGAAGGAGCACTTGATAATTACAGACAGGTGTGTTTGATCAGGGTTGGAGCTGAACTGCAGGAAGGTACAACCCCAATTCCAGAGAAGTTGGGACGTTTTGTAAAAATGCAATAAAATCAAGAATCTGTGATTTGTTCATTCTCTTTAACTTTTACTTAATTGACAAAAGTACAAAGAAAATATTTCCAAAGTTTTTACTGACCAACGTAAATGTATTTTGTAAATATGAAAAAATTAAGTTTTTGACGGCTGCAACACATTCCAAAAAAGTTATAGCCTTACCGGATGGGCATTAGGACCCGACTGCATACACTAGTGTCTGGCCCTGTCCCAAATTGCACCCTAAACCCTCGCAGTCTTCCTCAGAGTCCAGACTTTCGTGGCGTAATGCCGCTTTGACTGTTGGGCAGAAGTCTGCTCGGAGCGCATCGAGGGTGCATAGCGGCCGCGAAGGGGGTGCTCATGAGCATCCTTCTGAATGTAAAATGACGAATGGGACACTCTACGGTCTCGTGGACTTAACGGACATGCGCACGCGGCAGACATTGTAAGTTCGTGAGAATAAGTACACATGAAGTGTGTCGTTTGGGACAGGGCCTCTGTTGACTCTTATCACACACCGAACGCATCATTCTGTAGGTGCATTCTTAGATTAAATGAAGTGGTCCAAAACAGTGAATCTAATCCCCATTTAGGCAAAAGTTCATTTCAAGAATGAGCACACTGCTGACATGATCTTATCGCTAGCACACATGTGAGTTATTTGTCTTATCGGCAAGGCATATCGGCATAATTTTTCATATCGGGCTGATGCCAATATTTACATTTTAAACCTTTATTGGCCAATTCCAATACCGTTCTGATAATATTGTGCATCCCTAGGCCAAAGTTATTTGAACACACATGATGTTGTAATTACAGTTTACAAACTCATAAGTACACACCTCCCAAGAGGACTGGAACGCACCATTAGTCAGTGTGTTTCTTATTGATTCATGCACAATAGAGCTTCAATAGAGCACCTGACAGATATTCAACAAATAAATAGACTAAATAACTACATCATTTCCTTTTATTGCACATCACTATTAAGAGTCTCATGAGACAGACTCAAATCATGCACTTCCCGTATGCAGAATGATGATGCACTTCAGTGTAACTCCATCCTCGGGTGCTTACATTATTAACATGCATTCAGCTTTCGTTGAGACCATTCTCTCTTATTTTGTGTGTGCCGCACACAAATACAGTTGCGTGGATGAGGATGTTATGTGGGTAGTGAGTGAACAGAAAGAGGAGATGAATGAAAGGGATCGGGATGAGACTATCAGTTCACCTGCCCATCCTGTCTTAATGACTAGAGGTGAACAGATTTGGATTGCTGTCCTTGCAGAAGAGGCTCTGCTTGAGTGTCAAGTGAACCCCCTGGATTTCAGTAGGTATTGGATAGAATGAGGAGGATCAGAATAGAGGAAGAGTTGACTAATCACAGTATTTGGATGAGAAGTTGACTGCCCTGAGATGCGTTTCCCAAAAGCATCGTTAGCCAACTGTGGTCGAAATTTCCTTTATTACCAACAGAGTTAAACGATTCAGTGTTTTCTGAAACCATAGTTTAAACAAACATTTGCAAACAGCATCACAAACTTACATGGTCGGATCTACTCTCTACCTCTGCCTGTACTTAGAAGCAGAGTTTCTTGTTAGTAAATAGATCATGCTCATGGGCACAATAAACAAGCCTACATGCAATACATTCTGGGCCAGATTTACTAAACAGGGCAAATTAGCGTTAGAGCGCAATTGCATAAAAGCACCAATGGGAGGGGAAATTCTGCGTGTGATTTACTGACAGTGCGCACATTAAAGAACACAGACGGTCAGATCATTTCCATAATGACCAGCGCAATCTACCAAGAGCAGCGCAAATTACAGCATGCTTTAAGACATGCTTTTTTGGCCATTAAATAATGGCACAAATACCAGTAATTTGACGAGCGCAAACATTAGTAAATTGTTTTGCTTGATCCATTTTAATACTCTCCTCCCATAAATTTTGCGTCTGAAAGGAAAACTCCTACAAATGCATATTCAGTAAGATCAGGCGCAAAAATAACCGTGTCCACACCTTTTCTGTGCTAATTCTTCAATGCGTGTCTTTGGTAAATCCTGACAGTACTATTTTAACGCCAAAAGACGGTTTGTGCTGGGGCAAACTGTTAGTAAAACTGTCCCTCTGTCTTTCATTCTTTCAGTTAAAAATATATATGTTTCAATCTGTATATTTTACCATCAATTGAGGCCAGATGATACTGAGGATCAACAGTCACACACAGAAACTTATCAAGAACATTTGTGTTTGAATATTGTGTGCTTGTGTTTAAATGATGTGTGTGCTTTTCTAACACACTTTGCTGCTTTTGCTTGAAGAGTCTGTGATGCTATTTGAGAGTTATTCCATGCAGTTAAGCTGCAGACTAGTGCTGCGCACCGCAGGAGTTGGCTGTTGTGAGTGTGGTTTGTTCCTCTAGCCTGAGGTCAGAGTGTTTTCAGCTCTGACGTGCAAACAGATGAAAACCCGACACAGTGTGGTGACACTTCTCATGAAGCTGCAAATGACATTTGACTCTGAAACTGAATGTGCACTAGGACATGATCTGTGTGTCTGTTTTAGGGAGTGGTGCGCTGGATAATATGAGATGCTGGCACTGCTTCGTTTCCTGTGATTGTGTGGCATGTGACAGGCATAATATTTTCCCTGTAAACAGGTAAATTTAAAGCTGTGATTTCTGAAACCAGGTTCAGCATAAAGTCTTGATCGAGGCGAGGGTGCATTGATGATGATTGACCTTGCAGGATTTGAAGCCAGCACAATCTAACCTCATTGAGTCAGCAGTGAATGTGTTCATCTGTGTTTGTTCATTCATGTCTCTCTTGCATTCACTTGGTTTCTAGGATGGAAACACAGTTAAACATAATTTAGAATCTTCTTCATCCTAGTGTGTATCCTGCATTGGTGCAGGGTCCGCTTGTTTGCTTGCCTTTTGCCACTTTGCTCGGTCCAGGGCGTCATCAGGGGTGATATTGTCTGAGTGCATGTCCTCCGCCAGACGATGGAGCCACCGCTTCTTTGGCCGACCATGCGGTCATCGTCCAGGTGGTGATAGGTGGTAGGCTGTTTTTGCCACTGTATCATCGCCGCTTCTGATGATGTGGCCATACCAGTGGAGTCGGGCTTCACGCATCTTGTCGACTATGGGCGCCATGCCCATGCGCCTTCGGACATCTTCATTCCTGACACGGTCGAATCGCGTGAGGCCGAGAGACCAATGGAGCATCTTCATCTCCATACCATGGAGGATCTGCTCGTGCTTAGTGATGGCTGGCCAACACTCGGAACCATATAGCACGACTGGGCGTATGACGGTTTTGTAGATCTTGCCCTTGAGTTTTATGGGCATTTGGCGGTCACAGAGGATGCCTGTAACTTGTCGCCATTTGAACCACGCCACGTTGACCCGTGCACGGGCATCGGAGAGGGAGTCACCATCACTCCTAATGAGCGAACCCGAGATATTTAAATTCGGTAACCTTGTTCAGTGGCTGCCCTGTAACTCTAATTGTCCCGTCAATCTGGGGCCCGCACTCCATGTACTCAGTCTTCTTGATGTTGAGGCACAATCCGTGCACGTCCAGTCGCTCACTCGCTCCAATCTTGCACTTGACGTTCAAGCTCACAACGGGTTTTGTCAGCTTGGAAGATATCGTCAGTAAATAGAAGTGACCAGGGCTGAGGCACCTGAATATCCACTGTGACCGTGTCCATGCAAAGGGTGAACAGAAGCGGGGAGAGGGCAGATCCCTGGTGCACGCCGACGGTGATCGGGAATGGTTTGGACAGGCTGGCGGGGCATCGGACAACGCTAGTAGTGTTGGCATAGAGGAGCTGGATCCACCTTACGTACTCTTCGGGAGCGCTGTGCAAGCGGAGAGAATGCCAGATGAGGTCCCGGGGCACGCGATCAAATGCCTTCTCGAGATCGAGGAAGGCCATGTGAACTGGCTGGTTCTTCTCTCAGTGCCTCTCTAGCAACAGCCTGACGGCATAGATTGCATCAGTAGTCCCGCTTCCTCTAACAAATCCACACTGATTGGGGCTAATAAAGACGATCTTCCGGAGACCGGTGTCGATTACACACTCAAATATCTTCATGGCGTGGCAGAGCAGGCGGATTAGGCGGTAAATGGTGCATTTGCCGACATCACCTTTGCCTTTCCAGATCGGGACTGTAACACTGGCAGCCCATGCTGAGGGAGTGGCACCCTTGTCGATGATCTTGTTGAACAGTCGAGTGAGGACTTCAACACCTCGGTGTCCAAGTAGCTTCCACGCTTTAGCGGGAATGCCATCGGGTCCGGGGGCCTTTCCAATTTTTCATCTTTTTGATAGAAAGCTCGACCTCAGCAGGGCTGATCGGCGGTACCGGCCCAGAAACTATTCATTACTTGACCAATGTCCAGGGTCAAGCGATGGCGAGCTTTCGCACTGCCTTCTGCCACTGTCTTCTTTGCTTTCGACTTTAGTCATTGGTACGCTTGCCAGTCGTCGGCCGCCCGCGAGACACGCCACAACTTAAACGCGGCCTTCTTCGCCTTCGTGGCTTCTTGGACTTCGTCGGTCCACCACTAGACCTGTTTGTTGATGAATCGTCGTTCTGGCTTAGTCACACCTAGGCACTCTCCTGCCGCGTCGCGGATCGTCTTGGTCACATTTGCCCAGAGTGTTTAGACAGGCTGGCCATCGTCAGTGGCAGCAATGTGAGTGTGGAGTGTGGCAGCCAGTTGTTCTCTTAGCAGGTAGGTGCCACCACTTGATCTTCTCAGGGCCGGTAAGTCGGGCATGGGATCGAAGGCCGAGGTTCAGCCGGAGGTCGAAGGTTAGTAGCCGGTGTTGGAAGGCGATGGTCTCAGATGGAATCACCTTGGCATCCATGACGAGCTTGAAGTCGTGCCGTCGTATAAGCCAATAGTCAATCTGGGTCGAACGTCCGCCACTGGTGTGAGTGGCAAGATGGGAGTCACGTTTCTTAAAAAACGTGTTGGCGACGACCAGATCGTGGGCCTCTGTGCAATCGAGAATTTGGCCACCCTCTTTATTTCCCATAGCCTTGTCTACCGTGTATCTGCTCATACCCATCTCGCGAAGCCCCGACATGTCTGTTGAGGTCGCCGCCAATCAGGAGATGCTCATTGATGTTGATTGATCGAAGGTGATCGTCGAACTGGTGCCAGAATTCCTCCTTTTCAGCATCAGTACACCCGATCTGGGGGGCATAGCAGGAGACCACCCTCAGGATCACCGACCCGGTGTCGATCTTAATTGACATGAGGCGATCCGAGATGCGGCTAACCTCAACTACGTTGTCACGCAGCTTCTTACTAATGATGATCGCTACTCCGTTTCGGTTGTTTGCTACTCCATAGTAGTAGAGCTTATACCCTTCTCCTATGTCTCTCGCCTTAGTGCCTTTCCATTTTGTTTCTTGTATGCAGGCGATATCGACATGCCGGGTTCTCAATGAATCAGCCAGTTCGCGGGTTTTTCTAGTAAGCGTGCCGATGTTAAGGGTCGCAAGTCGTAGATATTGGACTAGCTTCTTCAGCCTGCCCCATCCTTGAGCAGGTAGCCCTTGTCCACTTTTCACCTCGTTCGGACGGGGACTGCGCGTGTCGCTTCTGGGGGAAGCCCTAACATTTGGATCCAAGTGTCGTTGAGGCATTGCATTTTTGTTGCGACAGGAAACAGTTTCGATCAGCCGACGTGTCGCACCGTCTGTCACTGACTGCCCTCACCGTTGGCCCGATCAAATAAATTGTCGGTCGGCACCTCAAGGAGGTGGTGATGGGATTTTGCCGGCCCGTTAAACATAGTTCAGAATAACAGTACAAAAACCCAACAATCTATTGTCACATTAAAAGATAAAAAAGTTAGGCCCCTATTGTTATGGAACAGACAAGACAGAGCAGGTTACTTCTGGTATGAAACGAAGTCTCAGCTTTCAAATTTTGTCATTTTTTATGAAATTCAAACAATAAATCTTTAATGTGTCATGTCGGATCGCTGTATTGCCTGTATTGATCATCTCCTCCTCTATACTAGTTATAGCATGAAATAAACGTGAATGAACATCAGAAGGTATCTTGTTTCAACACGGAAAGCATCAATACACACCATTTTTCAAGTTTAAATCCACCAATGTTAATCTACTCTCCTGTCTGGTTTGTTTGTCAGACAATATTTGGCAGATTCTGCATTATGATTGGTCAGATCGCCTGTCAATCAAACTCTCACCGAAGGGTCAATTTGAACAATAATAGTGGCCTATGAAATGTTTTTTTTTTTTGTTTTTTTTTTACAAAAATGTTGTGATTTAACATTTACAGACACTAGACAAAATTGTAGGTTGATTAAGTATACTGACCTACTTTTGATTTATTCATCCTAAATTTACCAAATTCTGTTATATTCCACTTTATACTGTAAATTTCATTTTTCATTTTTATGACTGCGATACCGATATGGTGGCCGATATATCGTGCATCCCTAAATTATATCTGCCTCCTAAGGCCTGCTCTACCTCACTGATGTTTCAAATATCCAAATTAAAATGAGATGTTTTTGCATATATGTTTATGAACTGATATTTACATATAGTTTATTTGTTCTTTTCAGGAATGGAGAGGTTTCACCATCAGACCTGAAGGGTGAGTCAGTGTGTTCACAAACCCTACTCAAACCTGACCAGTCTGATTATATTAACCCTGCAAAGCCTGACATGTGACATAATAGACCGAAGGGTCAATTTTAACAATAATAGTGGCCTATGAAATGTTTTTTTTTTTTGTTTTTTTTTTACAAAAATGTTGTGATTTAACATTTACAGACACTAGACAAAATTGTAGGTTGATTAAGTATACTGACCTACTTTTGATTTATTCATCCTAAATTTACCAAATTCTGTTATATTCCACTTTATACTGTAAATTTCATTTTTCATTTTTATGACTGGATTCTGTGAATCCGTCCGTGAGTTCCACATCACAGTAATCACAGGGCTCTAATAAGGAATAATGGCACCTACTTTGATCTGACACTCTTAAAAATAAGCTGTGAATTTGCGTTATTGGTTCTCAACCATGTGTTACTCTACTGATGCTGATGAACGCTGTACTAAAATAGACTGACAGCAGAGATGTTTTCTCAAATGTGATGGGTTCATGTGTTCATGTGTTTGTGGAGAAGCGGTGAGGGTCAGGTGTCATGTTACAGGATCACATGACGGCATGAACTACTGCATTACAGGCCAATGACACGACAAGACCACTCCTGTTTAATCAACAGTGCTCTTCTGTATAAATACACAACAGCAGCAGCATCCCTTATTATAATGTGTATGGCCAGTAAAATGGTATATGTATCCCTTACAGGTTTATACATATATAATAACAAAAAAACATTAATAATTCACAACATGTAGTCGCTTGTTTCATTGAGCACTTGACAATAGGTTGTCATTACAATAGTAAAATCTGTCAGATTGTCACATTGACAGGACATGAGTGCACTGTTGTGTACATTTCCATAATTAATTATTAGTACATTTCACAAATATAACATCAAGTGAAGGCCTTGATACATGAGTCTTTTGTTGTTCATACAATATGAAGAACATGGAATAAAAAAACAACTCAAAACTTATTCAAAGGCCCAAACTGAGCAAAAATATGCAATTTCAAAACACAATGCAATGCAATCCAGTGCTGATTGAGAGATAAAGAAATAAAGGCTCCTCAGAAGATGTGAGATGTTCTGGAGGCTTCTTGTTTCATTGAGCACTTGACAATAGGTTGTCATTACAATAGTAAAATCTGTCAGATTGTCACATTGACAGGACATGAGTGCACTGTTGTGTACATTTCCATAATTAATTATTAGTACATTTCACAAATATAACATCAAGTGAAGGCCAAGATTGTAACTTTTCATTGGTAGCAATTTTGAATTTTCTTTCTTTTCTTGTCAAATAGGAAGTTCTGTATGAATTATATTAGGGATGCACCGATATGAAAATTTTGGCCGATACCAATAACCGATAATTCTTTATTTTTGAAAGCCGATAACCGATATGTTGGATGATAAATATATATCCAAATGTTTATATACTTTTTCAGAGCCTGATTACAAAAAAGGTGTCATCATTAAAAGCCACATCCCAAACACTTCAACATAAGCAGCCTAGTTTGAACGGTGTACGTTTTAAAAAGAATTTTACTCTCCCATTACCAAATTTAGTCATAAAAAAGTCTTACAAATAAATAAAATAATGCATAAATAATGCAAACAAGTCACTTGACATCATTACACGTGTAAAGAATCAAAATGAATGCGCCACAGATCAATAAAACGGAATAGCCTCTGCACGGACAATAATTAAATGATTTTAATTACTAAACCATATTGTTGATGAAAATAATAAGAGAAAAATACAAGTGGTTGTTATTATTAATAATGTATCAATGATTTTGAAAAAGTAACAAATTAATACCACTGTTTTAAATAGCAGCCGTTTGAGCTGCGCGTGCTGAAGCTGAAGAGCTGAATGAACACGGTAAACTGAAGCGTTTTTCTGGCAGCTTATTTAACTCAAGGAAATGCATCCTGAGATTAATATTAATACAACATAACATAATACTACAACTTATATATGTACAAAATGACGCAGTTATTGCGTGCTCTAGTCAGAATGTGTGATCCTGTTGTGGATGCGCTCTTCCCATAACAACGCGCTGAAACACAGCAACTAAACCCAAAGAATTCACAACGTTTTATTATAATAATGTTCTCATTAGAATGTTATATACACGACATTCCCAATCATAGTTATTAATGTTGTGCACTGCTGTTTGAGCTGCGTGCGCTGAGCTAAAGATATAATAAGTATTATATATATATAATACTTATTATTATTATATATTATTATTATTATTACTATATATTATTTTACTTTAAGGAACAAAAATGTTATTTTTCTGTGGATTTAGTTTTACTTAATTATAATAGTTCATCATACACAGAAGCAAGGTTTGGTGCTGAAAGTGTTAGGTAACTGTATATATTAGGCTTTGTTCAGATTACCAGCAAAAATCTGATTTTGTATATCCAGATTTTATACAGATGGGCTTTTGAAAAAGCAAAAAAAAAAAAAAAAACATTTGATGATTTTTTTCTGATTTTTTTCCCTTCAAACATTTGAAGGTGTTTGAAATGCGATTCCAATCAGATTTTTACAGATCTGTCTCAATCTGGATGCTCTGCTGCTCAAATCAGAAATCCTGCTGTCTTCTGAATCAGTCTTAACACAACACATAACAATAACATCAAGACTGGTAACAGAAGTGCTGGATGTGTTCATACAGTATTCAAACAAAGTCTTAGAGGCGACTTATTCAAGTGGTTCTCCAATATTAAGGTGTTGTATTTAGTTTACACAAAGTAGAGGAGACTCCAGAACTGTCAACATACTCAGATCAGACACAGAGAGAAATGAGTTTATGTTAAAACCAAAATGTGTCAGTAGCCCACTGACACCAATGTAACACTTTCTAATGAACCAGTACAATTAAGTCTTGGTGAGGTTTCACCATGGAGGCGCTGTATGAGAGATCAGTGTGACTCTGTATCTGCAGTGACAGACGGGGTTTCCCAGAGCGTCTGAATGCAGTAAATGTTCAGTGGGACAGATCAGTGCCTTTAATGTTTATAGATGAATGAAGGTGAGGCTGCTGATTAAACCCTAACCTGCCTTTAATGTTTGACATGTGCCTTTCATTGTTTGAATTACATTATTTGACTGTAATACCAGAGCTCTTTACTCACCATCAAACCATGCAGCATATCACTGAGCAGTCTGATTAAGATAAAAAAATACCAAATTACAGCACTAAAGCTGCCTTTATACATTGTATTAGGTGGCACATGGAGAACTGCAAAAGCAAATCAAGAGCAACTCTATATACAAGTCAAAACACTAAAAGTAACACTAGAGTCAGGAGGACACACACACACACACACACACACACACACACACACACAGAATGCTATCATTACAAAAGGAAACAGGAAGACCAGACTCAATAATAAGAGTCCCAGAACCAACAAAACAGAAAAACAGTGACCTCCAGTGGTCACAAAAGGACCAGAGCACCTAATGTACAATCAGTGTGATTTCTGGTTAATTTTTGTTGTTTTTAATTAAATATTATCTTCCGAATGAATCAGGTGAGCTTTAAAGGGTGAGGTTATGAGTTCATGAACCCTTCATAACCCTGTCGTGTTTTCTGTTTAACAGATCTTCCTGCTGAAAGTTCTCACAGCAGTGCAGGTGCGTGAATTCATTTGAAAGCCATGTCTGCGGTTTGATTTAATAAGGCACGAATGGTTGAGTAGAATATGAAGAATTAACAGACTGTAAATATTCCATCTAGATGAAGTTATCATTCCCTACATGACAGATTCCACAGACTGGCATCAGCATTTTTCATAACGTCATAACAAATGTGTGAATCTGTTGTTCCCTCCAACAAAAGACAAGTAACACACAAATGATAACATGAAAACATGGCTGTTTAGGATGGAACAATGACCGCTTGGGTTTAATAAGAGCTCCACTCTTTGTGCAGCAGTGATTGTGTAATCGTGAAGCACAGCAGTCAGGAGGAACGTCACACATATATCATGGTAGTGACAAGACACGATCCGTGCATGACTCTATGGAAGAGCAATGGTAAAGTTTAATAAGAGAAAATACGAGGGCCGTAGAGTCATTAGAATTTTGAAAAGTTTTCTGTATCAAACTGGGCTTTTACACACTTTGCAGATGTTACCATTATTAATAAAAGTACATGTTCAGACTCAGTGCTTTACTGCTAAATATTAATTTCCAATAGAGAAACTGTCATGTTACTAGTAAATTAATATTTATTATAATGTACATTTTGACCCAGAGAGGATTTTCCTAAAAGTGCTAGTTAATGTTATTGCATTAGACTAAAATTTACTGACTTTCTTTTCTTTTCTTCTTTTGATAATCTTTGTACTTTCTTGTGGGATTTTTTCCTACTTTGTTACACTCATGGTGTTCCTTGTCAAAAATGACCAGTCTACAAAAACAGTGCTTATACATTTCTTGTTATGCTATATTGTTTACAAATATTGGTAATTCCCTCAGATTTTGAGAGAATATTTCCAAATTATCTACATTTTCTTTCACTCAGAAACTGCGGTGCATGAGCTCAGCTCAGATCAGCCAGTTCCAAACAGAAATACTGCTGATTGAAAACAAGTTGATAAAAAGATAGAATCCAAGATTTGGTGATAATACAGCATAATGGCAGATTTACAAGCATTGTCTGGCACTCACAAGCCGATTAGACCAAATTAGCTGAAGATTTTCAGCACAGGGATAGAGTAAGAGTTAGAGATAGAGATAGAGATCTGTCATCTGCTCACTCTAAAACATGTATGATTTGTGTTTTGAGAGGAGCTGTTGGGTAAAATGTCCAGGCTGCTGTCAAACCTCATTTACACTTACAACTTTTCAACTAGTGTTCCTTTTGCCAGCTGTTTTTTTTTTATTAAGTTGGCTTGAGAAAGATGATCTACTATTTAAACTTATTATTATTCTTCTGAGCCAAAATGTAAACACTATCTCCTCCTAGAGCTTTAAAGCTATAACCACCAAACTCGGCCCAGACCTTCAGACTGGTCTGACCCGGTGTGCCATATATTTTCTAATTGATCCAGCTTACAGTTTTCATAAACCAGACTATCAAAACCACCTAAAATCCCATAGACTTTCATTGACTTTCACTTTTATACAATAAGACTTATGGTGTATTTAAGCTGTCTATTGCTATAGCAAAGCTTAACAACTTCCTACTGAAAAACAAAACAAAAAAAACGTTAAAAAGCTGGCTTTAAAGTGGTTTTGGCCACTTTTTTAGCAGGTCAGGCTGGTCTTAGCTGTTTTTTTTTACTGAATAAACTGGTTTTAGCTGGATTAGCATTTAAACATGCTAACCATGCTAGAAATGTGCTATCAACAAGCTAATAATGTTAACAAAATGCTAGTACCATGCTAATCATGCTAGAAACGTGCTAGCAAACGTGCTAGTAACATGTTTACAACATGCTAGTAACGTGTTAATCAGGCTAGAAACATGCTAGCAAAATGCTAGTAACTTGCTAATTATGGTAACAACATATTAGTAACATGCTAACAATGTTAAAAACGGGCTAATAACTTGTTAATCATGCTAACAAAATGCTAACACCATCTATCTATCTATCTATCTATCTATCCGTCTGTCCGTCCGTCTGTCCGTCCGTCCGTCTATCTTATATTGCCTTCAAGACACTAAAACTTTAAACTGTAGAACTACTTAAAGCTATTACAATGTTTTCAACCTTTCTGGCCTGGGTTTTTCAAGCCAACTTTAAAGTTTGACATCAAACTTTACTCATCTAGTTTAGTCTTAGTCTTAGTCTTGTTTGAAAGGTCTTTGTTAGTTTTTATCATATTTAGTCAGCCTATGCCATTTTTTTTTCTTTTCTTTTTTTTAATTTAGTGGAGTTGTAGTTGACTAAAATTCTAGGAATTTTAGACTAGTTTTAGTCAATACATAAACTCATATTTTAGTCATGCTGCGTAATAGTGAAACTGATCAAATCACAATTACCGATCATGATTGTTGTCATTGCATTAGAGTTATTGCACTTTCACCTTTAAAACACAAATCAAGAGAATGCCAACTCTTCAGACCTCATCTAGTTTCCTGATTTATTACATTTTCATAAATGAACACGTCACTCTCTACATTATGAAAACTGGTCAAACTCCAATAATTCCAAAGTATATTCAGTGATTTATGGCAGTGTTTCTTCCTCAAAGAAACAGGCCTGATCTGATATGAATGTGCATGTGTTTGTTCAGATAACTCATCAACTGAGGAGAGCTCGGAGGAAGAGGAAGCCCCTGAGGAGGAAGAGGAAAGAGATTCAGGTTCAGATTTGATCACTTCTGGTGAACTAGAAAACACGCTGATGCTTTTTACACTTTCATCTCCTTATAATCTACTAAAATATTAGTATCTTTCAGTTTTACTTGGCATGTTTTTGTCGTATGTCTAAACGAACAATCGCTTCTATGTTGTAAACAGAAGAAGGCTAACATACAGTACGCCATTAAACACCTTTCCATAACAATCACAATAACAAGATTTTAAGATCTTTCAGGGGTCCTGTAGGTCGATCCTCTTGATCTTGAGTGAAGGATGAACCATAATAATAAATGATCCTATATTTCCAGACTCCGGCACGAAACCCAGAGCAGAGAATCTCACTGGTAATGACCCTCCTCTCATGTGTGCTGTGTTTAGATCATGAGCAGATGTCATGAATCTGTGTTTCTCTCCCATAAAGCCTCAGACGAGCCGCTTGAGTCCTGCTGTGAGAAGTGCAGAGCTCTGAAGGTCAGCCTCTGAACACTGAACGCTCTTAGCTTCATGGCACTTTACAAAACATACAGTGCAGTAATCAATCAATAATTCAACAGTGGATATCTGTAAATATCAACCTTAAATAGTATTTCTAAGAAGTTCCCTGTAATACAGACGTTCTGCGGGTCTTAACATGTCCTTAAAAAGCTCTTAAATCACAGCAGAAAGTCTTCAGCTCTTAAAGTCATGGCAATAAATAAAAAATACATTGATAAAAAACAAATAAATTAAAAATGAACCTCTAACAGTGTTCTAATGTTCTCTATTCTTTTTCTGTTCTATCTACTCGTTTTCTTTTTATTTATTATTAAAAACTCATGCTATGTGTACCGTGTTAGGCTACCCGAGACTTGTCACAGCTCTTTTGTTGATTTTGATTGCTTCTTTATTTGTAAGTTGCTTTAGATAAAAGCGTCTGCTAAATGACTAAACGTAAAAGTAAATAAATGTTGCATGCATTGCTAAAAATAAGTATCTTCCTCAGTATTTTGGCTGGTTTTCCAGTACAAATATCTAAACATCCTTTAATCAAGATACATTTTCTTACTCAATTCTAGTCTAATTTTCTTTGCTTGGTCTTAAATTTACCATCTGTAATATTGTGACTTTGAGCACAAGGCTACTAAACCCTGTGGCCTCTCTGAAGACATTATTTTACTATTATTCTACACTCAGAATATGACGCAAACCTGCAATAATTAAATGTTAAACAACACAAATATAATTTATGTATTTAATCCCATTCTATTTGCTTCTGACCTTCGATGACCCAGTTCAACCGTACTAATAAGCACAAATTACTCTAGACACACATTTGTGTGTCTTTTTTTATTGCTGAAGTGTTCTTCTGCATTCTACTGTTCGGACGTACATTTACTTTCCCTTCAGCCTGAGGCTTATTCATTTCACTTTTGGTGTGAAAGGCTTTTATATTTGCCAAAAATAGAACTTTTTTATTTTAAAAACAAACAAGCAAGCCCTGTCCAGATTTAAAAAGTAACGCAAAAGTAACGTAACGCATTACTTTCCATAAAAGGTAAATAAGTAACGTAATTAGTTACTTTTTGAAGGAAGTAACGCAATATTGTAATGCATTACTTTTAAAAGTAACTTTCCCCAACACTGGTGGTGTATCTATATACCAATATATCATAATATATATATCAGTGGTTCTCAAGAAGTATGTACAATATTGTTGTAGCTTAAGATTTTAAGAAGGCATATGAACTGCTGCTGATGAATGTAATGCTGACACAGTGCTGTTTTTCCCTCACAGAATCCCAAATTCGAGCTCGTCACCCCTAGGAAAATGTCTAGAGATCGGCTGCAGTAGGTTCTGGTTCTCCGTACTGTACTTACTGTATGTCTCGTCTGACTCACAGCAGATGTGTCCCTCGCTTTATGACTCTCTTTTTCTAAATGACCAGTGCTGCAGTCTAAACTCGACTACTGTAAAATCCGTCTCTGCACTGGCAGCTTTAGAAGAATCCCAGGTGTAATGTGAGAATTGTCAAATGTGTCACTGAAACATTTCTGTTGCGTGGTATTATTTCCCAGTGATTAATATGTCAAGAAAGCCAGGGTTCAAATGCCACACATGAATTGGTAAACCTTTGAATAACTATAGTTTGAGGTAGTTTTTTTTTATGTTTTTGAAAGAAGCCTCTTCTGTTCACAGAGGCTGCATTTATTTGATCAAAAACACGAATATTGTGAAATATAATTACAATTTAAAATTGCTGTTTATTTTTTAAACTGTAATTTATTGCTGTGATCAAAGCTGAATTTTCAGCTTCATCAGTGTCACATGATCCTTCAGAAATCATTCTGATTATTATCAACGTTTTTCTCCAAAAACAACATACACTACATGGCCAAAAGTATTGGGACACCCCCTTCTAATGCACAGGTTTGACTAATTTAGTAATTTCAATGAGTATGAATCTGAATGTTTAAGCATATAATGATGATATTCCAGGGAATTGTGTGCTTCTAATTTTATAGCAGCGGTTTGGACAGGACCCTTTTCTATTCTAACACAACAACGCCTCTGTGTATAAGGCAGGGTTCAGAAAGAAAGGATTGATTGAGTCAGTGTGGAAGAACTTGACTGGTCTGCTGTGACTTTAAATGCAGATCTTGAGCCAAAAACTCATCAGCAAACACCAGTGACTTGTACATATGGCTACAGTCATTTTAGGCACTTCCAGAACTGTTGCAACAGAGATGGAAATACAACTTTTAAATACATGAATTATGTTTCTATCTTTGTTGCCAAGTGCCTTTTTCTGCTCTTAAGAAGGGGGTATCCCAATACTTTTAGCGTATATATGCTAGTGTTGAAGAACTGAGAAGTAATTAGTGATCATTACAGCTCAAGAGTTAAATAATAGCTGATATTCTCTGACTAAATGGAACTTTGATAGAGGGTAAGTGTTGTGATAAGTGTATAGGCTGGTGACTAAGACTCTTTACGAGGTTGGACTCTTCTGTAGGCTGCAGCTGGATGCGGAGGGTGTGTATGAGTGTTCAGACACGGGGCTGGTGTTCGAGGTCTCTCAGAGCGTCAAGATCACCTACTGTGTTCTCTCCTGGAGCACGTTTAGCACCTACTTGACTGGATCCTGGAAATTTGCTGGTCCCATTTTTGACGTGGACTGCGATCCGTCTATTCTCAAATCCGTCCAGTTCCCGCACTCACTGTGTCTAGCAGGTACAGAGATTTCATAAAGTTTTCACAATGGGGTTTTCGGTTTCCCCCAAAGAATAAGTGCCCATTTGAGGGTTTTGACACGATGGCAAACGTTCAGATTTTTTGAGAACTGCAAGTAGGAAGTGTGCTTATTTTCTTTTCTTGCTCTTCTTTCTGCTCGCTCTCTTGCCGTCGTCGTCGTCTTCCCTTCGCTCTCAGCAGATAAAGACAACGAGGTGAAGTTCAGCGTGCTGCATGTGAAGAACAGGCGTGCTCTGATCGAGCCCTCGGCCGATCACTCCGGCAGTCACGTCAGGTGGAACGTGTCGTCTCTTTCGCCCGTGGGTCCGATTGTTCAGACGTCTAAATCAGCAGAGCATCATGGGGTTGTGCAGGTGTTCAAGGAGGTGGGCCATGAGAACTCCTTCTCCTTCAGAGTTTACTTGGCTGGAAACAACTGCTCTGACATCAAGGTGAGGAAACACATCAAACGGTTTAATGTCAACAAAAATCCTTCTGCTTTCAGAGAAATGACACGGTTTTTACACAGCACTGCTGACGGGTCTTATTCTCGGTAACGCTGCTAATGTGACCTTCTGGTAATCTGCTATGTTTAGATTGGGTTTCAGGGTGAAGCTCGATGTGCCGTCTCCTCAGGGACACTAAGTGTTAACATCACTGTGACATCAGAGCAGTTTCGGTTCTGCGTGTCTGCCACTCTTGGTGATTATTGCTCTGCTCGTGAGTGTGTGATGTTTGATGCTCGATTGTGTGGGTGTCATCATCTACTAAATGCCTAGAAGCTTTAAAATACCTCAGCATCATGCTTTCACTATTCACAGTAGCTGAGACCTTCCATGACTAGGCAAGATGAGTTTGTTTCTTCATCAGGTTTGTAGAAATGTAGCATTGCATCAGTGTCTCAGCAGTGGATGCTCTGCAGTGAATGGGTGCCGTCAGAATGAGAGTCCAAACAGCTGATAAAAACATCACAATAATCCACAAGTAATCCACAGCACTCCAGTCCATCAGTTAACATCTGGAGAAGACAAAAGCTGAAACTAATCCAGCATTAAGACGTTTTTAACTAGAATACGAGTCCATAATCCATAATAACTCTTCCTCCAGTGTAAAAGTGTTCTGGTGTGAATCAGGAGAGAAATCTGCACAGATCAAGCAGCGTTTAAACAGTCCAAAACAGATGGACTTGTTTCAGCTTTTGTCAGCTTTTCTCCAGATGTTAAGTGATGGACTGGAGTGCTGTGGATTATTGTGATGTTTTTATCAGCTGTTTAGACTCTCATTCTGACGGCACCCATTCACTGCAGAGCATCCATTGCTGAGACACTGATGCAATGCTACATTTCTCCAAATCTGATGAAGAAACAAACTCATCCTGATCTCAGATGACCTGAGGATGAACACATTTTCAGCTAATTTAAATTTTTTGGTGAACTATTCCTTTAACAAGTAGTGAACGGAGATGCTTAGCCTTTAAAATGGTTGATCGTTAAACATCATTTGTGAGCTATATGAGAGTTGCTTATCCAAATGTTGTCACTTTCCAGGTGTCACAATTTTAAAGAGGGCCCATTTCTAATATGTAAAAAACCATGTGGAAACCAGTCAACTGAAGTCATTTGGCTCTTTCATCTTTCATCTTCAAATGGATTCTATCGTGAGAAGTGCTCTACTCAAAGAATGACCTTTGTTGCATTGTGGCCAAAAAAAAATTAAAAATGTACATCAGAAATTACAGCCCCTGACGCAAAGCCACATTTTCTGGTTAGGTACTCACCAATGTGACACAGGCCAAAACTGTTGAATGAAGCAGATGTGCATGATAAATGTCATCTATTAACATTGGCTCATCGTCTGATGTTCCACAACAGTTTGTGGGCTGCTTATCTTTGGACAGGGGCTCGTCTTCGCCTTCTGCTGTGGGTTTAATCGTCACATTCTCATGTGAAATGACTTCCTGTGGTCTGCACACCACAGAGCGGTTTCAGCGCAGCGTAATTCACGCTGTCAGAGAGGCGATCTCAGTTTCAGTCAAAAAAACTCACAGAATGCTTCTAAAGACCTTCGTTGGGCCAAAAATGCAAATTGTTATCATGTACAGTGCTTACCCTCATGTCCTTCCAAATGAATATGACTTAGTTTCTTCTAAGAATGCCCTGGCCTCTTCTGTGCATTTAATCAAAGGGGACTGGGTCTGTCAAGCCCAAAATAACAAAAAAGCACCAGAAAGTATCATGCAAAGTTGCCTTATTTAAACTTTGGTCGGCCCTAGTCTGATTTTAGAGGCCTGTGTCGCAAAGACGGTGTAGTTTTACTAACATAAAACCATTTTACTAAATTCCTAGTAAGATGGATGAGTGTATTAATATGATTTAAAAATAGTAAACCACCCAGCTGGTAGAACGTCATGAGAAAACATCTTCTCATAAACAACCTTCCAAAATAAATGAAAAATAACATTTGTGAGCCTGGAGCACAAAAGCAGTGTTAAGTCGCTGGGGTATATTTGTAGCAATAGCCAACAATACATTGTATGGGTCAAAATTATACATTTTTCTTTTATGCCAAAAATCATTAGGATATTAAGTAAAGATCATGTTCCATGAAGATATTTAGTAAATTTCCTACCGTAAATATATCAAAACTTAATGTTTGATTAGTAATATGCATTGCTAAGAACTTCATTTGGACAACTTTAAAGATGATTTTCTCAATATTTAGATTTTTTTGCTCCCTCAGATTCCAGATTTTCAAATAGTTGTATCTCAGACAAATATTGTTCTATCCTAACAAACCATACATCAATGGAAAGATTATTTATTTATGATGTATAAATCTAAATTAAAAAATATTGACACTTAAGACACTTAAGGTTTTGTGCTCCAGGGTCACATATAAAACAACTGGAATTATATTATGCCACATCTGTTGGTGTTTAATATTTTAGTTGTACTTACACAGATTTTTGTTTAATTGGACAGCAACAAAATATTGATTAAAACAATGTTTTATTTTCAATAAAAAGCATTGCATTGCACATTTATGTGCACATACTTGACCAATAGAAAAATCAAGGTCAAAATTCGAATTCATAGATGGATTGTTTTAAATCAGCTTCACAGAAATAAACGGGAAAAGAACAATATGAATGTTGCAAAATTCATCAATTCCAGCTGTACAACAGCTCTACAGACGACAATAGTGGCATTATTAAACTCCGTTCAGTTCAATAACGCTGTCAGAGAAGTCACGGAAAGGATTGTAGTTCTGCTTAAAACAGGTGGAATTTGTTTGGTTTTGTCCAAATCGAACTGATCCTGAACCCTGAGTTAGTTTAGCGTGACAATACTTGACGAGACTCTGCTAGAGGTTCTTCAGAATTACAGCTGATGCCATGTTCTGCAGGACATCAGGAGGGCCGTTCGACGGGCGAACAACTGCAAGAACAACAAGAGGTACATACAAGTAGACAAGCCGCCCACATGCATGCTGGAGGAGAACAGGAGGTACCGTCTCATCAGCGAGCCCATGGGTCACATCACACCGGAGGTACTGCAGACGCAGACGAGATCACAGCTCACTCGCTCAGCTGTGAGTTTATCACATGTGTGTGTGTCTGCAGGACATGCTCTTCTCTCCTGTCATCGTGGAGGTGAAGGGATACTTCGAGGTCTTCTTTGAGGAGAATCCTCCCTTCAAACTGTCCTTGACAGATGCTGACTCGGGTCATACCGTATGGACAGCTACCATCAGAGAGGGTACGGCTCAGTCAACACAAACACGAGCCGCTCCTTTGCCTTGGTGCCAAAAATGTCTTTTTTAATAACTTTATTTGAAATGTTTCATCTAAACATTCAAGAAATCCTATTTTCCAACCACCAGCCTGAAGTAACTGGCCTATAACTGACAAAAATAGGAGCAAATGTTCCCTTCAGATTAGTACTTAACAAATGTTTTTTAAAACCCTGTCACCCAAAGCTTGATATTATTTCAACCCTCTGACAGTATGTTTAAAATGAATACACTTGAGTACGCAACTGAGTAAAGTCTGAAAACTAATATGTAGACGTAATGAAATAATGCTGAATACTTTAGGAGAACGATTATCTAAACGATTATTTCTTCGCGTCTTCCTCAAATATGATGTCAGAAAATCAAGCCATTATTTTGAAAGTGGGAGATCAAAAAATAACAGGGTTGAAAAATACAGAAAAAAATCTGTATTTGCTGAGAAAAAACTATTGTATTATACATTAAACCTAACTAAATATGTCTGTAATATTTCAACAGTTTAAGGACCGATTCTCACTATTAACTAGTTGCTTATTAGCATGCATATGACTAGCATATTGGCTGTTTATTAGTACTTATAAAGCACATATTAATGCCTTATTCTGCATGACCGCAGTTTAGACCCCTTAATCCTCCCCATACCTAACCTTAACAACTACTTTACTGACTATTAATAAGCATCAAATTAGTAGTGTATTGAGGCAGAAGTCATAGTTAATAGATAGTTAATAGTGAGAACTGGTCCCCAAACTCTAATTCTGTCATACAATTCGGTTTCCTGTTAGTTTGTAACAGTAAGACATGGAGACACAGTTTCCTGAGAATGACCTGTGTTTGTAAAGAACAATAGATGTAATTATAAATCTTTTACAGGAGACTGTGTACATCATCTAGATGAAAACCCCAGAAAACCATCAAAAGGTATGTGGTGCGTCTCTGTCCTCAATACAGTGCTGCGGGGATGACGTGTTTTTGTAGGCCAAAACCCAGAAACCAGTTGCATTTCAGCACTTCCAGTTGCTTGAAGTAAATGTGCTTTTTTTGTTGTTGTTGAATGCCTAAAATAAGGCATATAACTCAAGATATTTTCATGTTTTATTCTGTCATAAAATACATCAATAAAACTGCCATGGGATTTCTGTAAAACTTTTATTCATCTTCAAACTCATCTACTCACTAGTCGCTTTCACATTCAATAAAGACATTTTTTAAAATAAAAACGGAAAACGTTGAAGCATAATGGTGGCAATGTTGAAGTCATATGACTCTAGTGTAGTACGTTTATATCCAAGGATTAGCTTTTCACTTCTGACGATTGTATTTAGGCTTCAAAATTCACAGTTAAGATCTTCATGATGAACAAAATGTGTAAGAATTAGGGATGGAACGATTACCGGTTTGATGATAAATCATGATAAAATTCCCCACGGTTAGTATTACCATTTCATATATTAATTATCATTAAAACCGTATTAGATTATCATGATTTGAACAACTCAGGATAAATAAATGCTATCCAGCATAAAGCAGAGATTTAAGTAACAGCACAGCACACAGAGTAGCCTAGTTTCGTTTTGTGTGAAAACATGGCGGAAAGCTGTGAGGTTTTAAACGAGTGCTAAGGCAATTATACAAATGAATATATGAATGAATTAATTACTGTATATGAATGTACCTCTGAAGATTCTGACTGTCTTCAGAAAAGATTGGATGGCATTTTGTTTTCACCTTCGCTCCATGTAATAGCTAATAAACTAGTGTTCTTTACGGGAAACAGCTGTAATTCTGCTGCTGCATCAGCGCCACCTGCTGTCAGAGAGTGGATTTACAGAGACTCACATTCACATTCAGTCTGTGTGCAGTTTCTGTCTGGACAAAAACAGACCGGATTTACATGCCCTGCTGTCATTTATGACCGGTTGATGAAAAACAAGCTTATGTGGATTCTGCACATTTAAACAATTCAGATAACATATCTAGAATTATTTATGAAGCATGATAAAATACATATAATCATTTATTAATCAATTATCATTTTGACTTAACTCTTTTCTTTATTTAAAGGCTGAAGAGGTTTACCATTTTATGAAACTTTTTCAAAGTTTTATTTGAACATTTCGTACATGTTATTAGATAAACTGTTGTCAGTCATGTTGTCATTTACAATCCGGACATCATTGGTAATGTTATTGTTTTAGTGTTAAAAAAAAAAAAGTCATTTTATTTCTTGTTTGTTGATTTTAAATACACAGCTTGGTGAAATTATTAATGTGTCAGCACTTTTTGAACATTTCCAGCACATTTTAACAATACCGTGATAATACCGATAACTGTGATCATTTTGGTCATTATAAGTGTGATAAGAAATTTTCATACCGATACATCACTAGTAAGAATCATAAATTTGTGTTGCTCACAGAGCTTGCAATAATCCAGTGGAAAAATCCTACTGGGTTTATGTTGAGGGAACCAGAGTGATGTGAACTTATGGGTTTGTCTACAAAAATGCATCATCACTTCAGCGCTCTATTCATCACATTGTCAGGATATTCAGGAATGATGGGTGTTTTGTGGTCTCGCCGTCTACAGGCAGAAAGAGACCGAGCAGCACATCAGAGGAAGAGCTCTGTCACAAACACAGTAAGAAAGCGCGCGGCATTGACGTGGCCGGTAAGTTTATGATAGCCTCATTACAGTATTTATCCTGATTGTGTGTTGACTGGAGTGCTGGTGTGTGTTCAGACTGTAACGTGACGGCCGCGGCTCCGGACCTGACGGACCAGCAGCTGATGCAGGTGGCCAAACGCATGGGGAGGGAGTGGAAGGTCGTGGCCATCAGCTGTCTGGGCCTCAGCAAGCAGGACCTGGAGGAGATGGAGGCCGCCGAGGAGAGCGTGACCATGCTGAAGTTCAACATGCTGGAGCGCTGGAGACGACGACAGCCCAAGGGAAAAGCGGGAATTCAGGATCTCCACAAGTGTTTGAAGGACAACGATGATGTGCCGAATGAGGTCATTGCTGTTCTGGACGGTGAGTCTGGACGGGATCTGGTGTGTTTCAGTGTGTATCCTCAAGCGGGAGGGATGGCCTGGGCTCAGTGTAACAGATTAAAAAGCCTTCGAGGTGTGTCTGTTCTTAGAGGTCGACCGATATATCGGTCGATATTAGGAATGTTTTAATGATCAGCAGCAGCCGATACATTTTTGTTTGGTTGGTAAGAGTCGGAAGCAGGACTTTTATTTTTAATTTATTTATCTGTGTGATATCAACCATTAGCCACTCTATACGGTTGACCAATATATTGCCAAGGCCGATATACTGGCCGATATTAGGCATTTTTTAATTATCTGCATCGACTGATAAGTTTTTCTGTTTGGCCAGGACTTTTATTTTGACAGAATCAAGAGGTTTCCAATTGAATAAATCTGTTTATTTTACAGATTTATTTTCATCAAGGTTGCTTTTTTTCATATTTGATCATTTTCAGATTGATTTGTAATTTGTACGTATATAATATGAATATAAATTTCATTTCAGCAATTGTTATGCATGTGTTGGCGTATGATATTAGCATCGGACATCAAGAAAGTCTATATCGATCAACCACTATTCTTTTTTACGTGACTTGTTGATGACGAGGCTCATGGAGCGAGATGCTGAAAAACAATGATATGTGCATCTAAAGCAGATGTCCGACAGAGTCCAACAGATCAAACGCAGCACAGGGATGCAGAAGTCCTTTAGGAGGACAGTTCTGAGAATCAAGGCCACATCTTCAGACATGTGACGTTCAATCAGGTGATGCCTGTGATTTTGGCAATCATTCCTGTTTAATGCAAGACACTACCGTTGGTTTCTTTTTCATGCACTGGTCAATTTTGCTTCTGTATCATGTCTTCGTTCAAGCTAGTGGAAAGAAAACATCAAAAATACACATTTAAGTGTTTATTTTATTGTGCTTTATCTATTTGCATCTGTAGATTTCAATTCCAGTCCATATCTATAAAGAGCTTTTTACATACAGCAAACAGTTTTTTCCTCTCTGTATTCTGAAGAGATTTACTAAGAGGTTTGTTTATATATCATTCACACTGATTTATACAATATGTTGATGATGTATTGTTTTCTGTCTGTTGACAGTATTTCCTGATTTATGGTTTAAATCCCGAAATCCCCTTTAGAAAAACATTTAATGCTAATATTTCAGTAAAATCATATTGGAAACTTTAAACCTGGCTTCATCTAGTTTTAAGATTTCTGTTCTGGAATTTTTTTGCAGATTAACGTGTATTGACATAATGCTTCACTTTCACGTTAAACCATAACATTTTAGAACTTGTAATTGTTTAGAACTTGCAAAACAGCTGTTTTAATGTACTGTAATTAATGAACTGGTTAAGTATGGTGATATTTATTCACTTGTAGTGTCTTGCTTGAAACACATTTATGCGTCCTCTGTGCAGCATGAAAATGTTTGTAATGTCTTTGTGAAGTGGCTTGATTTAGGATGGGACATACTGATTGCCCCTATTTAATATGAGACATTTCTGTAATAACAGTGATCATTTGTGGTAAGTCTGATAATGTGTGGTTTGAAAAGCTAGTGATTTGTTGGTTCATGCCAGCGGTGTTGTCTGCCGTTCTCCTCGTCAGCACAGGGCTTCTGTTTCAGTACAGCGTATGCTTGTTTAATCATACACATTCACACGGAAACATTTGTGTGTCTTGTCTTTTTCCAGAGATGCTACAAAATAATTCCGCTACATGAGCTTCAGCTGACCGATCGTCAGAAATCATTTGAACCACTGATAGAGAGCGATGAAGACGTGCTGAAAGAGAAGTCCTGAGGTTTGTGCTCGTACTGGAACCTGGAGCTTTCAGGAAGAACTTCAGGAGAACTGTAGATACTCTTAGTGCATCTGGTACATTTTGTATGTAGCTCTTTGTACATTTTTAGAGATTGTACATATTTGAATGTCTTTGTAAGGATTGTAAGTAGAGCTCAGTTTGTTTTGTTGAATTATGAGCCGTGATCATCTGCATTGGTTTTTCAGGAACAGGGTTGATATTTTGATCTCAGGTGCTGTCATTCTCTCACGGTTATGGACTGATGTTTTAGTAGCGTATGATATCATGATATTCACGCTCCGTCCGCACGAGTGACCATCACTGTTCACAGGGACACAGAGCTCTTGTCTTGTGACACTGGTTCAGAATATTTCAGCAAACGGCTGCATTAGTTTCTCGGTCTTATGAAATGTTTGTTGGGTAAATCCGCACCTCTCACGCCCCTCTCAGGGGAATCGCTATTCTGGAGGAATTTGACCTGTCTTTAAATGAATAAACCATGAAAATGGTCTTTAGGAGCTTTATTTCAGACGGTTTCTCTCCATATGATGCTTGCCAAACGCCTCGTGTTCATCTGCTGACCTCGGGACATGTGATGTGGAGACCGCTGGTGTTCTTCTGCTCATCCTTCAGTCAGAATGAACTCTGACACTGCTTTATGAAGCTCTGATTCTTCATGCGCTCACATGCTTCATCACAGCTGACTCTTAACATTGACGGATAATCTCTCCTGCTTCCCAGTCATCACATCACATGATGTGTGAACGTGGACGCTCATGATAATGTTCTGACGTCATAAACCAGAGCATTTCAGCACAAGTTACTTTTGCAGTTTAGCTTCAATAAACCTGTGATGACACTCTACTTTAAGAGTCCATATTCATGCGGTAGTTAAGCGTGAACACACCAGTAATTAAACTAACTGAACATACATTAAGGGTATACTTATATCTAATGAAACATTTGAAAGATTAAACGTTTAAAGAATAAACAAGCAAAAATAATCCAGTAATTAATGGTTAACAGAATGTACAGTAAATGTAGTAAAAGACTGTACAGTTTAGATATTCTAAAGTCACTTTGCAACTACATCTCAACTAACTCTCGTAAGAGTATTAGTAGACGGTAGAATTAGTAAAAACATTAACTTCTTTTAGCCATTATTTACAATGTAAATATTTTTTATGTGTATAGCAAGTGATTTACATAATGTTATATTTTTGCGATTAACCATCTATAAAGTAAACTGAACAATATGAATCGTTATGTTTACTCGGTGTTAGCCTTACAGTTTGGAGTAATAAATTGCCAATCTGTATCGCTAAAAGCACATAAATAAAGGTGACTTGACTTCTTGGGAATCATCCACACAAACACAAAATACACGTCGCACAAATATTTTAATAAATAATTCATAAATAATGTATTACATTAATAACACATAAATAAATAATTTCTCAAAACAAATAAATAGATTGAGGGATGAACATAAATATTCAGCTTATGTGTGACTCTCCGGAGTGAGTGACATCATTTCCTGTGCTCTCCGGAGCCGATGTACCCCAGCGCCCGGTTCACGGTGATGGCCCGGATGTGGAAGCCCTTCAGCGCTTTGCACAGCGACAGACGGTCATCGAAGGACGAGCCGCTCCAGACGAGCCACTGCACACACATCAGAGAACATGAGCGTCAGGAACAACGAGTGTGTCTGCAGTGACTGAGCATGAACGTCTTTGAGCAATGTTGCGTGCCATTGAGAATGACTGTGTATCATCACCTGGAGAGACGATGACAGACACTCACCTGAGGAAACTCTCCATCCGCAGCCTCACAGTTCTCATCCAAACACTGCAAAACAAGCAGAATCTGCCATCACACACACACACGACACCGTTTTACTGTTCAAGGCCTTTGTTTGCACACACACTAAACTGAGGAATACTCCGTTTTTGGAATGGAATACCAGCTTACTAAGAGAGCACTGTGTTCTGTCTACTAGTCCTTAACCCTTGTGTTATGTTGAAACTGGTTAACCTAGGATATTTGTTTTTATTTTGTCACTATTTCTCAAAGTTTTAACATATGCTGTGGAAATATGTGGAATATGCAAATATGTGCATGCAAAATATTGATTATGATTATGATGTTTATAAGTCAGTTTGACCCACAGTTTTACGGTTAACGGCAGCTGCACAGACCTAAAATAAAATAATTTTAATGTATTTTGTTGTGTCAGGCTCTCAGCTACGCTCTGAGGGTGTTTACACCTGCATTCATGCATTTGGCAGATGCTTTTATCCCAAGAAATGTACATTTTTATCAGTTTAAGCATAGTCATCTCACTGGGACTCAAACCCATGACCTTGGTGTTGTTAGCGGCATGCTCTGCTGCTTTAATTATTTGTTTTGTACAATTAAAAACAAAAAGTTACAATACTATTACTACTATTACAATACTATTTACAATATTTCTTTCTTTTCGTTTAAAAAATTGTTGTTAATGACCAGAATTCAAACATAATACAAGGCTTAAGCAACAGTGTTTCCTTCTCTGCTGAATTCAGCTCTGTGTCAGAGATCTTAATATTTTGCTCTGATTATGCAGTATGTTGGTATGGCATCGGCTCGGCCTGCAGACAGACTGAAGAAGCAGGAGAGTCTCACATCCATCAGGGCTTTGGTGGCCGTCTTCACTGGACTCAGATCAGTCTCGCTGGGCTTGTAGGAGTTCAGCATCACGTGGTAATAGCGCAGATCGGCTCTGATGTTCGTCAGACACTCCGTCTGTGAAAAGCACACAAGCTTTAGACGGAGCGGATCAGCTGAGGCCAACCAGACAGATATAACACACTCACCTCACTGAAAGACGAGCTCCGGTGGCTGGAGCAGGACGCTTTCTGAAAGCACACATAATGATAATTATACTCCACTGATAACACTTCACAATGAGCTGTTGACGTCAGTACACTGCATGATGCTTAACATCAGCTAACAATGAAAAACACTTCTACAGCATTTATTCATCTCAGTTCATGTCCAGATGAACTTTTACTACAAGTTGCTGACATTAACTAACAATGGGTCAAAGACGAGAAAGGGTTTTCAAGCAATGAGTGTAATACAGCTTTGTTGTTGTTTTTCAGTACATTAGAAAGTGTCCTGTTTAATTAAATAGGTTTTTTTTTCTGAGAAAAAATAATTATCATACATTTTTACCATGATTTACAGAAAACAGCCACTAAAATGTTATTCGGTGTAGCAATCTTGTCAGGCATATTTGCCACAAGAATCAGTTTATGACATATTAAAGAACTAATTAGTTTTACCCCAAATAATTAAACATTTTTAAACTTTGCCGCTATCCCATTTTGGACAAGATTTTTTTAAATGCAATAAAATGTAGTATGCACACTTCAATTCTTTTATGTATTTTAAAATGTACAGCTCAGAATAAGCATGTTGTTTAAATTTTTACATTAATATAAGTGTTACACTGGAACATTATTTCACCCACATTTTGACATTTTATTCTCCCAAAACTTATTTGAAACCTTAAAAGTAGCCACTTAACTTGCATTTAATGTGCTTTCTGTGCATATAAAATCACTTTTGTAAAAGTTCTTTTGATGCGGACATTTAAATGTCTTTGACCTCAATACAATTGTTAATAGAAATACATCTGTTCATTGTTAGTTCATGTTAGTTAATGCATTAACTAGTGGGACCTTAATGTGTTAGCTATACTAAATACAAGCAGCAATCTCAGGGCCGAGTGAAATTTGTTGGTCGACCTGAAGTTAGGAAACACTGATCAGATTGACTGTTATTAATAATAACACTGGCAAAGTCTAGCATCAATAACCAAAAACAGAGTTTTTATGTGGAGAAACCTTGAAATTCACTAATAGGTTGACATTTGCCTGCAGAAATATATGGAGCAAAGCAGAAAGCTGACTCTGGCTGATGTTTCTGCACTTCTGTCAGTAGGTGGCGCTGTCATGAGACACTCTGTGCCAGTTGTATCGCTAGATTCATGTCCATGTTGTTAATTTCGCTTAACTCTAACCTCTGAACGAGTGATCCTGCAGATGTTGCACAGTCGCTCAGGTGTGTGATGAGGGTTCAACTAAACTAAAGCAGAGTGTGACTGCTGTCATGAGCGAGATGTTGTGGTGTGATGTGTGTGAGGTGCTGAGACTCACATCATCAGAGGCACGGGGCTGACAGACAGATGCTGTGAGAGTGTGAGGAATCATCTGAGCCTCCAGATCTGTGCAGTTAAAGCCAGCAAACAGATCCCTGTGCTTCATCTTCCCCTCCTGCGCTCAGAGCACACACACACACACACACACACACACGAGACAAGAGTAACGCCATTAACCATCAGAAACATTTACACAATAATACATGAGTCATAAGGGTCATCTGAAAGCTGAATAAATAATCTTTCCATTGATGTAGGGTTTGTTAGGATAGGACAATATTTGGTCGAGATACAACTATTTGAAAACCTGGAATCTGAGGGTGCAAAAAAATCTAAATATTGAGAAAATCATCTTTAAAGTTGTTCAAATGAAGTCCTTAGCAATGCATATTACTAATCAAAAATTAAGTTTTGATATATTTACGGTAGGACATTTACAAAATATCTTCATGGAGCATGATCTTTACTTAATATCCTAATGATTTTTGGCATAAAAGAGAAATCTATAATTTTGACCCATACAATGTATTGTTGGCTATTGCTACAAATATACCCCAGCGACTTAAGACTGCTTTTGTGCTGCAGGGACACATATATATTATATATTTATATATAATATATATTTTTATATTTCTTTTTTATTGTTGAATGGTAATTAAATACTGTTAATCAATATGTTTTCACTCCTGAAAACATATTGTTGTAAAATCCCTTTAACCAACCAACAGAAGACGTTAATGACATCATCATCATCATCATCATCTGATGAATTCTGGGATGTTTGGAATCAGTCTGATAATATGAATATTTCAGGCGATGATTAAAAAGTGAAGTGGTTTTTTATGAAGATCCTGTTCTTGTTCCTGTCACTCTGTAAATAACCGTGTTGTAGTTTGACCACAGCACACTTCTGATGATAGTCTGTTTGTATAGAGTTGTACAGAAATACTTCAGTACAACACAATCATATTCATATTTTAATAGTTTAGGTGCTTCAGAGCAGGATCAAATATATTTATAATAATATATCAAATATATTACAAATACATAAAAAAAATAAGGGACATTTCAAAGTATCCCATATGGCAAAACATGTTTTTTTTTAGTATATTTTTATATTCACTAAACTGTATCAACATATATTTATGTAAATATATATATTCTACCAATATATCATTTGTCCATTTTTTCACATTTATTCAGTGTTCATTCAAAAATCTATTTTGGCCTCCATATATTTCAATCTAAGAAAATACATTCCCACATGTTACAATTGAAGAAAAATTAGTTGTCTACAACAACAGCCTTAATGCAGGCCATTAACAGTCTGTAAGTCTATCTTCTTGCCCCTGAGACACGTGCTGAAGTATATTTTGTTTCAACCTTCATACAGAAAAATATGTTTCAAAATTCTAGCCAAAATACATATTTAAAATATAGACTAAATATATGTGTAAATTGAAATGGAAAATTATATATATTTTAATCTCAGTTTATAACACATATGTGATATTTGTAGCAATAGCCAACAATACATTGTATGGGTCAAAATTATACATTTTTCTTTTATGCCAAAAATCATTAGGATATTAAGTAAAGATCATGTTCCATGAAGATATTTTGTAAATTTCCTACCGTAAATATATCAAAACTTAATTTTTGATTAGTAATATGCATTGCTAAGAACTTAATTTGAACAACTTTAAAGATTATTTTCTCAATATTTAGATTTTTTTGCTCCCTCAGATTCCAGATTTTCAAATAGTTGTATCTCAGCCAAATATTGTCCTATCCTAACAAACCATACATCAATGGAAAGATTATTTATTCAGCTCTCAGATGATGTATACATCTCAATTTCAAGAAATGGACCCTTATGACTGGTTTTGTGCTCCAGGGTCACATATATTTAAAATCTCGGGCAGATTTTTGCCGTCTGGGTATTTAGTGGAGTTGCAGTAATGAGTGTGTGACGCTGTACCTTCTGCATGATGTGTGAGAGGCTGGAGAGCAGAGATCTGGCGGCGGCGCTGCATTCACACTGCTGTGTGTTCGGAGGAACCGGAGAGCCCAGAGCAAGAGCCACAAATACACAGAACACAGCGCCTGCGTGACACACACACACACACAGTTCAGGTGTACTGCCGTAAATCAGCTTTCAATAATATCTCAAATGTTAACTTGTAACACTTCGATCAAACAAAAAAGTAAAGATGTAACTGATCAGTTCCATCACTACATCATGTAACAGCGAGTGTGTGTGAATATGATAAGTGAGTTACTCACAGATCTTCATGATGTGTCGTCGCTCAGACTCAGTCTCGGTGTGTGTGTGTTTGCTGGAGTACGAGTGCCATGGGCTTTAAGCTCATGATGGGGGAATCCCTCACACTCTCAATCACTGTACAACCTCCACTCACACACAGTGCTTTTCTTTTGGTTTGTTGCTGCACTGAAACTGGAATAAACACTCTGATGTGTGCATGCGCTCATCACGGTGACCTCAACAAACAACTGCATTACAAGCTCCGGTTTTCACTTCATTCAGACACAGCCACAAATCACAACACTTTCCATGAATAACTGGAAAACACTGCGTAATGATCAGTAGTGGCAGCAATCCACACAAGTCTGTTTATATGAGTATTTCCACTCAATCACACAATTATCTGACTAATATTTGATAAACCCGCAGATTTTCTTTTAGTTCCAACAATGTGAGTCGTATACAGTCTCAAATAGAATGATACATAAATTCATCGATCTGTAGGAGTTGACAAATTTCCAGCATGAAACATGATTCATTTTCAAAATGGAAAAAAAACAAATTAGTAGAAAGAGCACTTTTGGAATATATTTGATGGCAGTTTTGGATGAAACATGTAAAGACCAGCACTTAGTGTTTAATCTTCTTGTGCAATTCTATTCTAAAGCACAAATAATGAAGCAAAACTACAGAAGCTTGTTTCTGCCACAAAATTAGAAAATACAAAAGTAATTGTGACTTTTTAATCTCAGAATTCTGACTCTATTCTCGAAATCCTGAGTTTATTTCTTCTCAGAATTGTGAGGAAAAGTCAGTCACCTCTACCCTTTTTTTCTCCCTGTGGCAGAAACGAGCTTCCACAGAAAAGTGATTTTAGTTACGATTCGTATTTTCTCCACAACAGACGATCCAGAACGCCACGGTCTATGAAACAAAGTTTTATTTTTTCTTATTTTACACATATCTGTACATAAGCATCTCCCTCAAATAAAGAATCTGAATGCAATAGAATGAAAATGATATGAACACACTTATTCAGATGACTCGTGTCAGAATCAACATTCACGAAATGTTGAATACCAATCGGAGTGAATGTGACCAGAAGCTACAAGTCGACTACAAGGCAGGCATGTTTCCGCTGTCGTCAGGATCCAGAGGCGTCGTCTTCTTTTCTTGAGTTTCTCACGAGGTGTTTTACACCGCTTTATGTTCTGACGGTTATAGTTTAGTGGCGAACGTAAAGGACTGAGACGGTCTAAGAGGACGGCCGCAGGGAGCAGTGTCCGAGACGGATCCGGAGGCCTGCGTTTAGTGTGTGAGGACGCGAGCGGTCAGCAGTTATGAACCACAGAAGCAAAGGAAAGGTGTCTGACTATACTGATGTGTGGAGGTGTGCGGCTTCATTTGGACAGCGTTTTCTCCGCCAAGTGCTTCTGCTGGCTCTGAGCGTGCCTGAGGAACACAGACATGACACAAATAACAGTCCTTTATTTCCAGTCCACTTTAGACACTCTACTGAGTCTATATGCAACTGCATGTCAATGAACTCTCATTAGAGTATTACTTAGTAGACTGTTAGGGTAGGGTTAGTAGAACGAGTCACTGATAGTCACTCAGTAGAATGTTTGGTAACACTTTATTTTAAGGTGTCCTTGTTACACATGTACTTACATGTAACAATAAATTATGCATAACTACATGCAAGTAACCCTAAGCCGAACCCTAACCATATAGTAAGTACATGTAGTTAATTGATATTACTCAGTACTTAAATGTATAATTACACTGTAACAAGGACACCTTAAAATAAAGTGCAACCAAATATCCATCAAAATAAAGTGCTAGCAGATATTAAGCAGTCTATTAACACTCTAATGACAAATTAGGAGTTTATTGCGGCAAAAGTCATAGTTAATAGTTAGTTAATAGTGAGACCTTAAAATAAAGTGTTACTGAAAAACACAACAAAATGACAAAAAAATTAACTCAAATTAAAATAGAAGCAGACAATGTAATAATAAAATCTAATTCAAAAACTATAACAGCATGTCAATGGCGCTGTGAAAACATGTTCTCATTCCGTCACTGGCTCCGGTGTAAAGTCCTTCAAGTTTTCTTTAGGGGAATTTGTGGAGTATTCCTGAAACTCAGCGCTTGTACTTTTACTCCATTACGTTCTGTTTGTCATGGTTTGGTCACCTGGTCAAGTCCTCGATGTCCACCAGCATGGCGTCCTGCTCCATGTGAAGCTCGTCTCTCATCAGCAGCAGCTGCACCAGCTCCTCGTTCAGACCTGAGCATCACACACACACATGTCCCTGAGCTCCACACACACACACACACACTATGCAGCGTATGAATGAGACAGACAGAGGTGTTTACCCTCGATCTGTGAGTGCAGGTCGTTGACGATGACCTGCAGCTGTCCCAGCGTCATGTCTCTGAGATCCGTGGGCTTCAGACTCCTCTTCATCAGACACTCGCTGATGTGTGGCATGTGAGGAAGCTGTGAACACACACACACACACGCACAGAGACAGGAATATGTCAGGTCAAATCTATTAGTATAGTGCTTTTCTGAACACACACACTTCCACAGCAGCTTTACAGAAAGAGTCTTTCGATCTAGCTCTATTGTATTTCTAGTGTCGTCTAGCTCAAGTATTTAAATATTGGTTGTTTTGCTCTGTTTAGAGATGGTCAGTACTGTTCAAAGTGAGAGTATTTAAAAAAAAAAGCTTACATGAAAATATGGACTTGGCAATCTGAGGCTGGAGGAAGTAGTTCAGAGAAAGGGATTCAGATAATGTTCAGAGTAACTGATTCTCAGAAAGCTGCACAAAAGTAATGGAGGGATTTAGGGAACGGGAAACAATTCTCAGAAATAAAATGACAATCGGTTGTCTTGAGTGAAAACAAGCCGCTCGTCTGATGCGAGTTTAACATTTTCCAGATTTAATTATCAGTCGTTTAAGTGACGATGTTGAGAAACACACGGCTTTGATTTCAGTTAGTAGCGTGTCTGATTTGATATCATGATGCTGTTCTTGACTGGGAGTAAACATGTATATTGGTAAAGATTTTAGTTGGAAATGTTGTTTGAAAAGGATGCTACATCATGATTTCATCTCTTTAATCTATGAAATAATCAGTTATTCAGTTGATCTTTATTGTGTTAATGACACCACTGACCAATCAGAGTCAGCTATTCCAGAGAATCATGCGCTATTATTATTTCTAATGACGGGGTTATGATAGTGAAGTCTGTCTGGAGTACTGAATAAAAATAAGCATGAACAGCAGATCTCTTCACAGAAACTAAAGCAGGTTTTTCACATTACAAATACCAGTATCACACATGGTAATTCTTCAGGTAAATCACCCATCTGAAGTTCCCATGAGGACTTGCTTCAGTCTGACACACTGCAGTTTTACTTTCACACCAGTTCACTTGCTTTGAGCTTCTTCCTATTCTAAGGTTTTCCCCATTTTAGACAGATATGAGCGGCGTGAGACAATAATGAGCTGGGTTTATACGCTAGTAAGTGAAGTGAATGTTCACTCTGCGGCCAATGAAGCGAGGCAGAAATCATGCTTCTGTGTAACTGTAACACTCAGATTAATCCTGCTCTAAAGTGACCTGCAGTAACACAGATGTGACACTATTTCACGTCATTAAAAGACAAAGAAGCTAGAAGCTTACTAGAGAGGATAAATCACTTCTGCTTAGCACGTTTCAGACTGTTGTTCACTCAAAATCTCAGAATATTTGGACATGTGGTTTAATATTGGATACAGGTTGTTGCAGGTTTTAAGGTTTTAGTATCAATACATTATATATACAGATTTACTCTCATATGCAGGAAACTGGAAGACGACCATGATGCTAATTAATATTCTGCAATATTATTGGTTTGCCTGCACTGACGAAAACCAAACTTGAACTGATCTGATCTGAATAATAACACTATTACTTTCTGTAGCGCCGCTTATGCTGTAGCTGAAAGTGAATATGTTTCATAATGAATGAATTTTGCAACACTGTTATTTTCCTGGTTGTTTCTAGAAACCTGCTTTGAAATGATCTGTATTGCATAATGCACTATAAAAAAAAAAAAGTGTGTTCAGGTCTCCAAGTTTCAATGGAGTATATATATATATATATATATATGAAAGAATCAAATGCTTTAACAGAGGTGTGTGTGGATATGTGATAAAATCGGATTTTCCTGCTGTCTCGATCCCAAAGTCTACTTCAGTTTTGACACACAAGTACTGTATACTCCATGTGACAGTGTGTGTGAAACTTTCAAGTTATGACTGATAAAAGTGTGTTTAAATGAGAGTCGCATGTCGTTGCATCAGCTGTGCATTCACGTCTACAGGCACTGGACTGTTCAGCAATGCATTCGGAGTCTGAGAATGGTCTTGTCCCTAGCACACAGATAGGAGCTGTGGATGTTGACTGGTTTCAGTGGCGTTTCACACACGACAGAGTAACAGCCCTGATGTGAGGTGGTGTTATACAGCCAATATAGTCACTCCGCACTGTCTAAACCCATTGCATTGGCTGTGTAACACATCCCGTGCCGCACTGTGGAAGATTTCTCCTCTGCAAGTTGAGAGGAGATGATCTAACAGTCTCGAGAAACAACATGAGCAGAGCGCTTGGAAGGAGCTGTGACAGCAGAGGTCAGGTTTGTTCTCATGTGCAGCAGTGCTGTGAGAGTTTCGCTGTCCGTCTCTCGCGTGGGTTTCTCATGCGGCGGGAGAATTCCCCCGCGAGCGTGAGCCTGACGTGAGCCGCGCTCGCTCTTCATCGCGTCACTCAGCGCTGGAGGAAGAGCCGAGAGCAGCTGGTGTGTCACAGTTTCAGTTCAGCGGTGCAGCGGTGCAGCGGAGGCGTTCTCAGTGCAGGCAACGCATTACATCGCTCCTTCTCCTGGAACTGTGCTTATATCACCATTACTGCTTTGATTGTATTCCTATATATAAACTGACCAAAGCACGTCACCTATAGTGTGTCATGATAATATTCCATCTGTGTAAGGACACCACAGACTACACATTCAACCCTAAAACATAAAGACATTTTTTATGTTTTATGGCTTTTGCATCTGAACTCTTCATATATATATTAAAATAAAGTGCAACCAAATATCCATCAAAATAAAGTGCTAGCAGATATTAAGCAGTCTATTAACACTCTAATGACAAATTAGGAGTTTATTGCGGCAAAAGTCATAGTTAATAGTTAGTTAATAGTGAGACCTTAAAATAAAGTGTTACTGAAAAACACAACAAAATGACAAAAAAATTAACTCAAATTAAAATAGAAGCAGACAATGTAATAATAAAATCTAATTCAAAAACTATAACAGCATGTCAATGGCGCTGTGAAAACATGTTCTCATTCCGTCACTGGCTCCGGTGTAAAGTCCTTCAAGTTTTCTTTAGGGGAATTTGTGGAGTATTCCTGAAACTCAGCGCTTGTACTTTTACTCCATTACGTTCTGTTTGTCATGGTTTGGTCACCTGGTCAAGTCCTCGATGTCCACCAGCATGGCGTCCTGCTCCATGTGAAGCTCGTCTCTCATCAGCAGCAGCTGCACCAGCTCCTCGTTCAGACCTGAGCATCACACACACACATGTCCCTGAGCTCCACACACACACACACACACTATGCAGCGTATGAATGAGACAGACAGAGGTGTTTACCCTCGATCTGTGAGTGCAGGTCGTTGACGATGACCTGCAGCTGTCCCAGCGTCATGTCTCTGAGATCCGTGGGCTTCAGACTCCTCTTCATCAGACACTCGCTGATGTGTGGCATGTGAGGAAGCTGTGAACACACACACACACACGCACAGAGACAGGAATATGTCAGGTCAAATCTATTAGTATAGTGCTTTTCTGAACACACACACTTCCACAGCAGCTTTACAGAAAGAGTCTTTCGATCTAGCTCTATTGTATTTCTAGTGTCGTCTAGCTCAAGTATTTAAATATTGGTTGTTTTGCTCTATATATGATTTTCCATGTGTATAATACAATTTAGCATACTTTTAACAAGAGTACTTATTACAGAAATAATATACACTGCCGTTCAAAAGTTTAGGATCAGTAAGATTTTTTATGTTTTTTAAAGAATTTTCTTCTGCTCATCAAGTCTACATCTTTTTGATCAAAAATACAGAAAAAAAAAATTAATTTTGTGAAATATAATTGCCGTTTAAAATAACAGTTTTCTATTTTAATATACTTTACAACATATTTTATTTCTGTGATCAAAGCTGAATTTATATATTTATAATCTAATATGCTGATTTATTATCACATAGTGTTGGAAACTGTCATCACTGCTTAGTATTTTTTGGTACCTGTGATACTTTTTTCAGGATTCTTTGACAAATAAAAAGTAAAAAAAAAAAAAAGACAGTGTTTGTTTAAAATTGATTTTTTATTGTTTTTTACAATATACACTACTATTCAAAATTTTGGGGTCAGTAATTTTTTTTTTTAAAGAAATTAATACTTAAATGGATACAAAGTGACAGTAAAGACTTGCGTTGTTAGAACTGTTCTTTTTTAACTTTTTATTCAGCAAAGAATCAAAGAAAAAAGTATCACAGTTTCCAAAAAAATATGAAGCAGCACAACAGTTTCAACACTGATAATAAATCAGCATATTAGAATGATTTCTGAAGACTGATGAAAATTCAGCACTGCGTCACAGAAATAAATGATATAAAGTATATTCAAATAAGACACCAATATTATAAATTGCAATAATATTTCACAATATTACTGTGTTTTTGATCATATAAATACAACCTTGATGAGCATAAGAGAAAAAATCTTACTGATCCCACACTTTTGAATGGCAGTGTACATTAATAGGATATAGTATTGTATATAAGTGTGAAATAAATATCATGTTTTAGACACTTAATTGCATGTTAATGTACAATTAAATGAAAAAGTAATATAGTTGCAATTTATATTAAATGTAATTAGCTGCTTGAGTAGGACTTCAGTACATCGTTAAATGTGATTTCATAATTAAGTCTATTGCCTTTGAAATTTAGTTTGACATTATTACTAAGGTCACGTTTTAAATGTGCTTTGAGAAAGTCATGGGAATGTCTCTCTTTAAGTCACTTAAGTGGTCTTTTGTGCAATGTGTAATTAAATTACAGTTACTTATGAAATGTTAACGATTACAAAGGGGTCCATCTGATTTGTTTTTCACACACACACATACAGATTTTATTGATTTCTTTCATAAATTGCTGTGACTGCTCTAAAATATAAGACACCAATGTTTCAGGAGATTAGGACACATAGTTCGATAACTGTTTTATTTCCTATTTGATAGGTTTATGTAAATACTTTATTTATTTATTTATTTATTTTTTTTTTCCAAGACATTGTTAGACGCCAGTGTTTCCTGTCGTAGCTATGCAAAGATTTGATTTAAAAATAAAAGTATCATAGCTATTAAACTACTTCTTGTTATGATTTTAAATCTGCATTTAACCGCAGAATGATCTCAAAGTAAGTCTGATTTTATGGTGGCTGTGCTTCAATATTAAATGATTATAATCTTAATTCGAGTGATGAGGGATAGTGAAAGTCTGACAGTAAAGTAATGAAAACATTTAGAAAAGTAATCAAAAAGTAATCAAATGTAATCAGTTACATTACTTTAATAAAGTAATTGAAATAGTTACACTACTGTTACTTTTTAAATAGAGTAACTTGTAATCTGTAAGCTATTATATTTCCAAAGTAACCTTCCCAGCACTGCCTGACTGACAGAAGTCTTTCTGTAATCAATGACTCTTTGTATTTGAGCGATCGGCTCTGGCTAGCGCGAGTGAAGCACACGTACCAGATCCGCCACAGGAGACTTCTTACGGTTCTGCTTCTCCACCTCCACCTGCATCTTGGCCATGGGTTTGGCCATCGCGAGAGCCAGCTTGGCCTCGGCCTGCAGCTTCTTCTGCCGGCTCAAGAAGTCCATGTCCTCCAGAGACTCCGAGTCGTCCTCCGTGGTGTCTCTGTCCGAGTAGGACAAGCTCTGTTTGCTCTGAGGATAGATGGACAGAGAGAACACAAGATAGATGTGAGCCTGGAGCACAAAAGCAGTGTTAAGTCGCTGGGGTATATTTGTAGCAATAACCAACAATACATTGTATGG
>NW_015547676.1:135291-137527 GCF_001515605.1 Sinocyclocheilus anshuiensis
GATATTTTGTAAATTTCCTACCGTAAATATATCAAAACTTAATTTTTGATTAGTAATATGCATTGATAAGAACTTCATTTGGACAACTTTAAAGATGATTTTCTCAATATTTAGATTTTTTTGCACCCTCAGATTCCAGATTTTCAAATAGTTGTATCTCAGCCAAATATTGTCCTATCCTAACAAACCATACATCAATGGAAAGATTATTTATTCAGCTTTCAGCTGATGTATAAATCTCAATTTATGCAATTTGACCCTTATGACTGGTTTTGTGCTCCAAGGTCACAAATATTAGACTGCTCTCCATCTGGAGCCAGTGAAGCTCAGCATACAGTGGAAATGATCTGATCGTGTAATACGATAGTATATACAACATCTGCATAAACTCAAACCCTGATGATCCTGTTCTCCTGAATGATCTGAGACGACCCATACTTTCTTTTGATAAGACACTTTAAAATATTCCTGCTTCATTTTACAAATTAACATTAAATGTTATCACTTACAGTTTTTTCAACTGCTTACACACAAAATCTTTACTTGTCACACAATTTCTGCACAAATTGGAAGCACACACCAAACCTGCAAAACCATACACTAATTCTCAGCCTTTGACTCAGTTTTCAATTTCATAAAACACTTTTTGCAAAACACAACACACAGTTCTCTATTCGCGTTCGCTTTCTGACACAGTCCAGCGCTCGAGTGGCATTAAAGGCACCCCAGATCATATCAGAGGATTGATCACAGCATTTTGTTTTGTGAATGATGCACAGTGTCATGGAGAGTTCACAAAGAAACTTCTGTTGAAAGATGAAGCGGTACTAGATCTGACTGCAGCTGCATCACAAACCGTAAGTAAATGATTTCATAATGCTTTGTCTGGAAATAACCGTTTTATTTTGATCATGTTGTCAAAACACATTGGTCATTGATACTGTTTCCTATGCAATGATGTTAGCCAATCACAACAGCAGCTGATTACTGACAAGCCTTAAAGGACACGCCCCTTAAAACAGCTCATTTTAGACAGAGGGTCAGAATGAGGGTTGAAAATAATCATTTTTCCACATTTATTTGTTGTTGTTTTTTGTGCAAAAAACTTTATTATTATTATAAGTAAACCTCAAGGAACATGTTACCATTTTTTTCAACTGCTTACATTTTCAAAACATGAATATTATTATTACATATATAATAGATTACATATATTATTCAAACTAATATAACTCATCTCAAAAGCAAACATTTGCAAACACCTTTGCCATAATATTAGTTCCTGTTAGATTTTCGTGTGCCACATAGAGAACTGTGTGTTGTGTTTTGGAAAAAGTGTTTTATGAAATTGAAAACTGAGTCAAAGGCTGAGAATTAGTGTATGGTTTTGCAGATTTGGTGTGTGCTTCTGCTGTTTAAGTGTCAGCTTTCAGAAATTGTGTGACAAGTAAAGATTTTGTAAGCAGTTGAAAAAACCTGTAAAATAATTTTTAAAAATCCATGTCGTGACCCCTTTAAAAACACTGTACTTGCAGATAATTGTCAGATGTTGCTTGTGTTTTTGTTTAGTTCCCTTTCATGGGAACTTCGAACTGCGTCCTCTAGGGGTTGCTATGGGGAACGCCTTCAGCGTGACTGGTGTCAGAAGCATACTGTATATCTAAAAACAACAATAACATTGGCCGGGGACAGCCTATGACGTTATTACCCTGCGCGATCACAGTATAAAAGGGTGCTGGGATAATACGTCATCCTCTTCTTTGTCTTCACTGACCGTTTGTTTATGTTAGCATTAAGCTAAACACGACTAGGAGTGCATGTTTCTCGCCAGAGGCTTTGCTCTGATACCTGCAGTTTCACACGGCTCGCGTGTTGTGTGTGTGTGGTGAACAGCAAGCGCGTTCAGCTCTCGAGGGAGTTGGATGTGCTCTCCATTCATTGCTTATTTCTTGTGAGGGATAAGCATGAATTGAACGCACTCGTCTCATGAGGAGGCGGCTTGTGCTCATCGTGATGCATTCGCGGGACTACTGAGGGGGAGGTGAGTACTTCACCATTTACCCCGAGTTTGTAGATAACGAGTTTGCATGAGTGTGTTCGCCTCTCGTGGGAATAGCGACGCATTCGCAGCAGCGGTTTCCGTTCTCGCTTGATTTCTGAGGTAATCTAGTGTTTGGGTGGGAGCTGAATGCATGCTGCGTGTTGCGGTCGCGGTGAGAACATGGAAAGGACCTGA
>NW_015547676.1:137609-146477 GCF_001515605.1 Sinocyclocheilus anshuiensis
CCACAGATTCCAGCATACTAGTTATGCCAACATCGAGGGGATGCGTGAGAATGGTTATGAAAAGATGCCCCCTGTTGAAGAGACGCTGGCCTGCTATCTCTCTATGGGGAAGACATCTTCTCTTAAGGCTCCCTCCATGCCATCCAAACCCCTTCATGATACATTTTGTTTGAATGGCAGGGCATACGCGGCAGCAGGTCAGGCTGCAGCCTCGTTGCACACCATGGCGGTGCTTCAGGCTTTTCAGGCTGATCTGCTGAAAGTGGATAAATGCAGGGTCTATCCTCTGATGAGGTGGCTGAGTTGCATCGTACCATGGATCTTGCTCTCCGTGCCACTAAGCAGGCTGCCACTGCCATTGGCAGATCATGGGGGTTACGGAGAGACATCTGTGGGTGAGTCTGGTGGATATCGGGTTGAAAGAGAAGGGCTTTCTTCTTGATGCGCCGGTTTCCCCTTCTGAGCTTTTCGGCACTTCCATCGAGGTGGTCGTGAAGTTTAAGGAGGCCAAGATGTGCTCGGCTGCCTTTAAATCCTTCATTCCACGAAGGTCCAGGCTTCAGACTACACCTCCAGCCTATATCCATGAGCCTGAGTCATGTGCGGGAGCCATGGTTGGTGAGTACGATCCATTTTTATCTACTCTACTGCTAGTTCTTGTGTATTCGATGCTAGCCTTTCTCTGCAGCGCTACCCGGACCTGTTCTGTTTTTCTGACTTTTAGGTTTGACCCACCTGCTAAGTCAGGACCTCCTGCTGTTGACCAATTACAGTGATGGTTTTACTCATCGGTTCTGAATCCACGCTGGTGATAGCCCTCATCTTCGGCTTGGACACGCAGCCTGGACTTCTGAGGAAGCCTCCCAGCATCAAGTCCCCAGTATAATGCTGCAACCTCAGGAACTTTGGGTCCTTCTCATGGGCTAGTACTCTTCTGAGTACATGCTTGGTGACATGCTCCCTATCCTCTGGCCATCTGCGAACTACTCATTTCTCATCCTGAGGGGTCTCCCGAGATTTGAATCGTTCCTAAACCTTCATGCACGTTTTCTGAGCTAGAGCTCCTCTCGCTGAGGCATTGAGGAGCTCAACGCTCCATAGACGGTCGGGCCCGTGGGTCCTCACTGTCACACTGCCCTTATGGTTGAACCAGTAATCACTCCTCTGCGGAGTGGGCTGGAGTACACTGCGTTTCCTGAGGTAAGAGGGATTTGTGTTTCTGTGGAAACCCCTCTTTTGTGCTTCTGCTCTGAGGAGCAGTAAGCTCTATACACATGAATGCTTATTGGGTCCCGCTCTTTCTTCAGATTCTATCGGGTCTGGTTATACGGGACCCACGCTCTTGAGATAGAGCGTGATCGAGATAGAGAGCATGAGACTGTGTCCAGCTGCACCAGTGAACTGTCTCTTATTGGGCCCTGCTGGGTTACCCCTGCTATTATAGCGCCCCCTTCTGGTCGAGCTGAGAAGAGCTCCCCTCTCTGTGAGGGTTAGCTGTGAGTCGCTCCCAGTATGTGCTGTAAGGGTCCGCCTCAGCTTGAGAGCCGAGAGCGCTGCTCCCGAAGAACCCCATTTTGCCACGAACTAAGTGTTAGGCCCGTCTCTGTCGCCTCCTTGGTCAGTTGCCTTTATGTTGGATCTATCTGCCCCCGGACATGGCTGTGCTCCCCTCACTGCGGGAGGGTCCCTTTGAGCTCGCCGGTCCTGGGGCAGACTGGGTGAGTCCTCCTCTCAACTCGAGAGTTAGGTCCTCTACCCTGGGCTATTGGTTGCTTCGGTCGAGCTGGGTTCTTCTCTCTCCATTCTAGGGGTTGAACCCTCCGCTCTTGAACTCCGTGGCAGTGACATCAGGTAGTTGGTCCGCTTGCTGCTTCCCTGATAAGCTGCCTCTATTCGGGTCAAGCCAGGCAGTGCTACCCTCACCTCAGAGGGTTGCCTTTGAGCCTGCTGCTACCGTCTGAGCGTTTGTGAACCTCTCTTTTCGAGTCCTCCGCTAGTTTGAGCTCCATTGAGTAGCGGCCTCAGGTTGTTAGGCCTCTCTCCACCTTCCTGTTGAGCCGCTCTCCTTGGGGTCGAGCTTAGCAATGCCCTTGGGGGTTCATATGAGCATGCCCTCTCGATCTGAGCATCGAGTCCCTCTTCTATTTTTGAAGATTGGCCTCCGCTCTTTTGAGCTCCGTATAGCAATCATGCCAGGCGGCTGGGCCATCGCCTGCCTCCCTGGCGGGTTGCTTGTTAAGTGAGCTAGCTGTGCTCCCCTCATCATGAAGGGCCTCTTGCAAGTTTCCGCTTCGGAATCTGTTCTGTGAGCGTGCCACAGTCACATAGGGCCCCTAGGCTGGCTTAATACAGCCTCGGTTACCCCTTAAGCAACAGTCTTTTTAAATCCATGCTATGGTAAGTGCACACGCTAGCCTTTGTGCACTTTCTAAAATCCACATTGTGGTAAGTGTGCACGCTAAGCATTCTGCGCACTTTCTAAAATCCTGTATGGTAAGGGTTATGCACTGTTAGCCTCGTTCCCTTTCTCCGAGTTGGCTTAGGTTCCGGTTCTCGCCTTGGGCGCCACTCAACTAATGTCTCTCTGCTGATACATTTCTGAGCAGAGTGTTGTTACCAAAGATCTGTCGAGTCAGTTCTTTGAGCAGGTTTATTCAGATCCGGTGGTAGCCCCCCTGGGTGACAGGCCAGGGTCTGGTTTGGTTTTTATACACCTGGCCGTATCCCCTCAAAGGAATCTCTTTCTTCTGATTCCAAGCCTTGAGCTCTGCCCTAGGCTTGGGCTTCCCAGCCCAGCCACTATCAGGTAAGTTGTTTAGAGTATGCAGCTCAGACCCTTGGCTGGAGGGGATAATGTCATTGGCAGGCACCCTAGGGGCGTCCTAGGGGCAACTCCCATGGCTATGGTAGAGTTGGTACTTAGTGCTCGCCGTGGTTTTCTGGCATGCACTCCTCTCAGCATGGTGGCGTGGGTATACCGTTCCCCATAGCGACCCCTAGAGGACGCAGTTCAAAGTTCCCACGAAAGGGAACGTCTCAGGTTACGTATGTAACCATGGTTCCTCGAGAAGGGAACGAGACAATGCGTCCTCCAGTTTCCTTGCCATGCTTCGGACGCAAGCTTCAGACGAAGAAGCGGCTGAAATGTTATCCCGGCGCCCTTTTATACTGTGATCGCGCAGGGTAATGACGTCATAGTTCCCTCGAAAGGGAACGTCTCAGGTTACGTATGTAACCATGGTTCCTCGAGAAGGGAACGAGACAATGCGTCCTCCAGTTTCCTTGCCATGCTTCGGACGCAAGCTTCAGACGAAGAAGCGGCTGAAATGTTATCCCGGCGCCCTTTTATACTGTGATCGCGCAGGGTAATGACGTCATAGGCTGTCGCCGGCCAATGTTATTGTTGTTTATAGATGTATGCTTCAGACACCAGTCACGCTGAAGACGTTCCCCATAGCGACCCCTAGAGGACGCAGTGTCTCGTTCCCTTCTCAGGGAACCATGGTTGCATACGCAACCTGAGACATTTTCTCCCTGTTCCCATTTGCCTGCCTGAGTTCCCTAACTAGTTTCCATGGTTTTTGATTAATTAGTTCCCACACCTGTTCTGTTTCTCCCTGATTACCACGTAACATTAATATAAAATCTATGAAATAAAAGGTCACTTAAGTGACTTAAAGGGGTCATATGATGCGATTTCAAGTTTTCCTTTCTTTAAAGTGTGTGTGTGTGTGAGTGTGACTGATGCGGCGCGTGTCCAGGGGGAATCTACACACGCCGGTGTGTTGTAATGATCAGGCTGATGAATGATGATTGCACAGGGTCAGTGTAGGTGGGGTCATTTCTCTGGCCTGTGACCCTCTCTGACTCAGCTGTAACCTTACAGTAACACCCGCTGCAATGTCTGCTGGGAAGCCAAGGCTCGCAAACCACATCCCTGATTCAGGGGCATTCTGGATGGGGCTGTCTCAAAACACTGCTTGTGTGACCTCTGTTAGAGGAAACATCATCCATGAGTGTGTGTGTGTGTATGTGTGTACCATGGGAGACAGCGGTGTGTCCAGGCTGGTCTCTGTCTTGCTGTCGTCTGCGTCGCTGTCTTTGTCGCTGCCGCTGTCATTGACGAAGCAGATCTGCAGGTTCATTCCGCTCTGAAGCCTGTGAGGATATGCAGTGCTGTTAAACACCTCAGCCCAAAAACTCAGTCAGGCTTCAGTCAGTTTAATCATTACTAATGCAGAATGATGATATGTCTGTATTTTAAATCACTCTGGGAATGTCTGTTTTATGTTTATGCTCTTGTGTACAGTCCTTTGGTTGATTTTTAAGGTTTTGGAGGTGCGTTGATTTGAGAAAAGCACACAGTGAGAGCACTGGAATACCCGTGGTGACATCAGCAGCAATATCGCCTGAAAGTCACACAAAGCAGTGACACGTGCAGGAAAAGGAACTGCTGAAGCATCAGAAAGCTGGACTCGAGGATCCAGCTGAACGTTACTAGAGCGCTTCACTTTACAGCTCTGTGTGGTTTGCAACTGCTTGCAATTTAGGACATTTCAAATTTGATTTTTGTTATTGTGTTTTAGCAATAAGATGGCATGATAAACAATCTAAAAATGTAATGAATTAACAATGTCTGATTGCAGACTTAGTCGAAATGGCTGAAATTAAAACCTTTTTTTTTCTACAAAGAATTGAATACAATTCCACAGTTAAATTCAGAATATTGACTGAAGTTAGATTACAGTTCATCTGTCGCATGAAAATCACTCTCTCCTTAAAGTAAGACACTTCAGATGAACATTTTAACTGACAGATAAACATTTAACAAACTTACAGTAAACATCTTAACTAACAGATATCACCATAATTCACCAGTTTATTCATCATAGTTAACTGAGAGCAGTGTTTTCAATGACAGGTGTTCTGAAGTGTTGTTTTAATATGCATAATGGATGAAGCCTGGTCAAATTCTCATTTGATTCTGCTGACATATTAAAAGTTTTTACAGAGGGGATTTTGCATTTCTCTTTTTATCACGCCATAAATCACAAACAGCCAGAAAAACAAGCAAAGCAACAACAACAACAAAACATTGATTTAAAATGTTGTATAAATCAATGTGAATGATGTATGAACAACCCCCTCCATAAAACCCTTCAGAATATAGAAATAAAACTGTAAAGTTTGCTGTATGTAAGTGCTGCTGAAGTGAAGAAACAAACTCATCTTGCTAAACAGCCTTTGAAGATATGTATTATGATTACAGTCAGGTGCAGATAGAGCAATATGGATGCTGAAGATGTTAAAAAAAGACAAGTTATGGAAGCAGAACAGCCCAACATCTCAAAAGTGACCAGTGCATGAAAAAACAATTTTGCCTGTAGTGTCCCGTCTTAAAGATCATGGGATTTCCTTATGGCTCTAGCAGAAGTAAGGTAAATCTAGAGCAGAATGATGGGGGTCACAGTGTTAGTGTTTTACTGTAATGACAGCAGCATTACGACACTGTGTCAACATGACAGAGAAATGACAAGAAGTGCTCATCACGGTCATGTGAAACAGAAAGTGAGCAGCAGGGATTCAGGTTAAAGTTGTGTGTGTTTGTGTGTGTGAGAGAAGGAGCTGCTTCCCTTTTGGGAAGAGTGTGTGTGTGTGTGTGTGTGTGTGTGTGATGCGGAGCTGGAGGGGGAAGCCCTTCGTGTTCATAGAGAGAGTGTTTGAAAGCTTGGCTTCGCCACACAAACACAGGAACGTGACGCTGTTTCACTATCTGAGCCGCAGCTCCGCTCTCATGCTGTGGTCATGGAAAGTTGAAGTAAAAAGGCCCGTGTCCCTATGCACGCTCCCTGTGATCCGTCTGTGTGTATATATACAGCCAAACCAACATTAATTCTGACACCTTCAACATTTCTCACATTATCACAGTTTATTCGCTATAGTTTAGAAAATGGTAATAATATATGAACAGAATTCAATTTAGCTCAACCAATTACCAAGCAATGCTTCATTTTGTTCAGTCTGTGGTGTAAAAAGGTCACATTAGCAATTAAAAGAAAAACACTTAAGCAAAACATGGTCAGGTCAAAGTGTCTGAATAATTTCTGGTTCCAAATTTTTATCAATTTTACTGGTAGGCCACTGTATGATGAATTTTTGGGTATAATATGTCTCAGTTTACTTTATTTTGCTATCCTTACTTACATAAATGAACTATAGTGTCCTGCACCCACTAGTAAAAAAAAATATCAAAAATTATATCTGGTCTCTGAATAATTTTTGGTTTGACGGTATATCCTTCGGTTATTTTCACACTTAATTATGCCCATTACAATGTATTTTACAAGTTTTTGTTACTTTCACTGTTCATTGTTTTGCTCTATGGTACATCATCTGTAATTTAATAGCATTAGAGCTGCTCCATTGCAGAGGCTTAGTTCTGTAATCACGCGATTATTTCAAGACATGTAAAGCATTTTTGCTCGTTTATGTGGGCCGTCCCAAGCATGGTTGCAATGTGTTCATTGTCAAACTCCAAAATCAGATTATTTTTAATTCTTAAAAAATGCCATTATTAAAAAAAAAAAAAAAAAACCCCTTAAGCAAAACATGCTCAGGTCAAAGTGTCTGAAAAATTTTTGATCCTAAATTTGTATCAGATTTACTGGTAATCCACTTTATGAAGAATTTTTGGGTATAATTTGTCACAGTTTACTTTATTTTGCTATCCTCACTTACATACATAAATGAATTATAGTGTTCTGCACCAATATGTATGTGTATATATATATATATATATATATACATATACAGTATACACACACACACACTGAATGGTTTTATTGAGAGGTTTGTTGATATATCACTTGCCTGGTTTTATTATTGCACTTTATATTTTTGATTCTGTAGATTTCAAATACAGTATATCTTTTTTTACATTTTCTCAAAATAATTTTTTTCTCCACTTCAGCAGCACTGACATGCAGCACACTTTACAGTTGTATTCCTCTCTATATTCTGAAGGCTTTTACTGAGGTTTGTTCATATATTATTCACACTGATTTATACAACATATTTTTTCTGTATTTTCTGAGTTTTGAGGTGATAAAAAGAGAAATCCAAAGTTCCCTCGGTAAAAACCTTTAACTCCAATGTGTCACCAAAATCACATAAGAATTTTTAACCTTTGTTTTTTCCATTACGCATATTTAAACACTTCAGAACACTTGTAATTCAAAACAATTATTTTAATCAACTGTGATTTCAATAATAAACTGGGGAAGTACGGTGACATCTATTAGTTAAAATGTTTACCATATTATATATATATATATATATATATATATATAACATTTACTTAAATATTACTTATATTACCTAATTATATACGTATAAACATATATAAATGTATTAAATATATACTATTTGTTTATGTAAAGGTTTAAAACCTGAACAACAGGTAACAGCTTTAAAAAGAACAATCTAAGTTGTATGTTATGGGAAAAAGTGATGTATGTGCTGATAAAATCTCTGCTAAATGAGTGTGAGTGTGTAGACCGTGAGTCACTTTACACTCAGAAAGCAGAATGGATGCAATTTGTTCCCTTTCACCAGAAAACAACAGGTTGTAAAATCCATGAGGAAAAAAACAAATGCAATAACTACTGCTGTGGTTTGACATCAAATTAAGAGCAGAGGCTTTAAAAATACTACCGCTCGTTTGCATAGCACAATGGAGTCTGTTCTCAGCTACAGCTACTAGAACTACTCGCATCAGTCTAAGCCTGTTGTTGATTAGTCGTTTAAGCTGCTGGTAACCGTCCTATGAGTCACACAATGCTATTAGTTCCTCTGGTTTGGAGAAATCACATGGTGTCCACCTCATCTGCTGTAAACAACCATACAGAAACACACAGGGAATATCAGAGCGTTTGTGTGCCTGGACAAAAGAAAAATCACCAGTGACGTCTCCTGTTCATCCTAAACATCAACAGGACTGAAGGGAAAACAAAGGGAGATCTCCAGAGAAAATACAACCCTAGTAACCTCACATGTGTCTCCTCTATAGACTCTAAAGAGATTCAGAGTAGATTTCAGCACCGTCTCAAACTGTGCTCAGAACTGCTTAAAATACTAAAGTCTGCGATTAAATGTCAGAGATCTCAAACATTTCTCATCAAATAATCAGATTTATTTTATACTCTTACGGCATGACAACTAGTGGCTGATTGGTTCGGTTTTTATAAAGGACATTTGAAACAACGTTGATACTTAAATGCAACACAATTAAGATCTACCTTAAGGTTTTAAAGGAGCAACAACTGAGAAATATCCCTGTCCTGTGAGTTTATATGTGTGAACGTGTGAGAGAAAGAAAGAAAGAAAGAAAGAAAGAAAGAAAGAAAGAAAGAAAGAAAGAAAGAAAGAAAGAAAGAAAGAAAGAAAGAAAGAAAGAAAGAAAGAAAGAAAGAAAGAAAGAAAGAAAGAAAGAAAGAAAGAAAGAAAGAAAGAAAGAAAGAAAGAAAGAAAGAAAGAAAGAAAGAAAGAAAGAAAGAAAGAAAGAAAGAAAGAAAGAAAGAAAGAAAGAAAGAAAGAAAGAAAGAAAGAAAGAAGAAAACAAGAAAGAAAGAAAGTGCAAGAAAATGCAAGAAAAAAGAGCAAGAAATGAAAACAGAGAGAAAAGAAATGGAGAAAGAAAAAGACAGGAGCTCCGTTGGCTCACACACAGGAGACTTCATTAATGACTCTCCTGGCATTCAGTCGCCTCTTTGTTTATTACTTACCATTTACCGTTACCATTAAACAACAGGAAGTATCTCTCTCTCTCTCTGTGTGTGTGTGTGTGTGTGTGTGTGTGTGAGAGAGAGA
>NW_015547676.1:148568-149386 GCF_001515605.1 Sinocyclocheilus anshuiensis
TGTTTACCATATTATATATATATATATATATATATATTAATTAAATTAATATTTAATAATAATAGTTTTATTCAACAAGGATGCATTAAACTGATCAAAAGTGCTTTTTTCTTTATTTTTTTCTTTCAGATAAATGCTGTATTTTTGAACTTTCTATTTAGCTGTGAATCCTGAAAAATATAATGTATCACAGTTTCCACAAAAAAATATTGTGCAGCACAACTGTTTTCAACATTGATAATAATCAGAAATGTTTGTTGAGCAGCAAATCAGCATATTATTATGATTTCTGAAGATCATGTGACACTGAAGACTGGAGTAATGATGCTGAAAATACAGCTGCGCATCACAGAAATAAATTACACTTTAACAGATATTGACATAGAAAACTGTGATTTTACATTGTAACAATATTTCACTGTTTTAAATGTATATTTGATTCAATAAATACAGCCTTGGTGAGCAGAAGAGACTTCATTCATAATCATTAAAAAATCTTAATGACCTGAAATGTGTGAACTCTAGTGTATATTATGCACATATGAAGTGCAGCATATGATTTCTCTAGTCAGGACAGCAGGCTTGAGGGCTGTTACTGACCGTGAGGACAGGCTGGGTTTGCCGCTCTTGCTGCAGCTGCTGTAGATTCCCGGCCCATCGTCAAAGAAACTGCCCAGCGCCAGCTTCTGCCGGATGGACTCCCGCTCATTCTTCTGGGCCTGAGACAGAAACACAAGAAGACGAGTTTAAGATGTGCACATAGAGAACAGCAGATGGCAGCTGTGAGATGCGAAGAGCATGAACAACACACACACACA
>NW_015547676.1:149682-151509 GCF_001515605.1 Sinocyclocheilus anshuiensis
CACACACACACACACACACACACACACACACACACACACACACACACACGCAGACAACACTCTCATTAACAGTTTATTCCAGTCAAGAGAACTCATTATGGAAATAATATACTTTAATACAATATACTCTACTTAATTGTGAACTGAATGTAATGTTTTTAGAAACTTAATTGCATGTTACTTGCAATTAAATGAAGATGTATTATTGTTTAAATTGATATGAAATGCCATTAGTTGAACTTTAGAGCCAAGTACATCTTTACATGCAATTTTATTATTATTTCTATTGTCTCTGAAGTATGGATAAAGTATTGCTGAATGTACTGACATGCATTTATAGTAAAATAAAATTTACTTCAATGTCATTTGGTTTGGTTTCTCAAAACCTCACAGGGTACTATGTTTGCTGTAGTGACAGAATATAAGTATCTCGGTTTTATGCTTTATGACTCCTTATCTTTTAAATCCCATATTAATCAACTAAGGACAAAACTAAAGGTAAAGCTTGGGTTATATTACTTAAATAAACCCTGCTTTTCATTTGAGGCAAGAAGAAGATTGGCTTCTGCCACATTTATGCCAGTCCATGATTATGGAGACATTCTGTATAAATCATATCCAGACTTTTAGGTTCTCTGGACACTGTATCACGGTGCGCTCAGGTTTATATTAAATTGTAATGTTAGTACCCATCATTGTGATTTGTATAATAGAGTTGGTTGGACGTCATTATCAACACGCAGACGTAATCACTGGTACACATTTATCTATAAATCCATCTTGGGTTTACTGCCTCCATATCTTTGTTCCCTCACCCAGCCTAAAGCTCCTGGAGCTTATTCTCTGCGCTCACAGGACTTGTACATTCTTTCGGTTCCATTTGCACAAACTGAACTTGGAAAACAAGCTTTTCAGTTTGCAGCGCCCAATGATTGGAACTTTTTACAGCACAACTTGAAGTTGCAGACCTTAGTGTCAATGAACACTTTTAAATTCTTGATTAATGAGCTGTTAAAGGAAGAATAAATTTGTAAATGTTTTTAATGGTTGTCAACACATTGTTTTGTGCTCTTCTTATGAAATGTAGTGCTGCATCTTGGCCAGGTCACTTCTGTAAAATAGATTTTTAATCTCAGAAAGTTTTACCTGGTTAAATAAAGGACAAATAAAATAAATTAAAATAAAATTTCTATTTCTATTGAAACTCATGTATTTAAATATATTTGTAATTACACATTTATAAAGATTAAGATGCAATTTAGTAAATTTAAAATATATTAACTTTAAATGGAAATCGCGTTTGGTCTTGTACTGTATCGCATACCTTGCCAGTGTCGTGCGCTTGCTTGGCCATTTGTTGTGATAAACAGGAAAGTGTGTCCAGCTGAATTCAATTTGAGTTTTGTTAGACGAATATAAAAAGCTTAGTATACCACGGCAGCAGTCGCGGCATCCCTCGTGTGAAGACCGAAGAGTGTAAAGACCATTGACTCTACCGTTCGACTCCACCGAGCAGGGGCACCGCAAGGGACATAAGTATCGCTTTTGAATCATTCTCTTTCCTACTACATGTTTCCCTTCTGTTTTCAGTTTTTATAACCAATTCTTACTATGTGTTTTCATATCCCTACTATCACTACCACTCGCAAACCACGCATCACACACTGTAGGCAGCACAATCCTAACAACCTGCGCACTTTGCCTATGTCTACTAATGCACTACTTTCTTTTTCTATTGGTCTCTGGAATTGCCAGTCTGCTGTAAACAAAGCAGATTTTATTACTTCTATTACAAGTCATTCAAGACTAAACCTCATGGCCCTGACA
>NW_015547676.1:152096-157835 GCF_001515605.1 Sinocyclocheilus anshuiensis
GTGTTAACTACGGCTACTCACAAATCAGGCAACCAACTGGACCTTATTTACACAGGACACTGCTCCACTGATCATGTGCTGGTTACTCCACTGCACACCTCAGATCACTTCCTCCTCACTCTTAACCTCAACATGGTTCCTGACACAACACATACCCCTTCACATATCATCTTTCAACGTAACCTACGCTCACTCGCACCCTCCTGGCTATCTGCTATGGTTTCATCTTTGCTTCCTTCCCCTGAACAGTTATCATCTCTTGATGTTAACCGTGCTACTGATACTTTCTGCTCCACTCTTACGTCTTGTTTAGACACTGTCTGCCCCTTGTCTTCCAGGCCAGCTCGTACCACCTCTTCTGCCCCTTGCTTATCTGATGTTCTCAGTGAGTATCGTTCTAAGCTCAGAGCTGCAGAAAGAGTATAGCACAAATCACAAAATCCTACTGACCTTAATGTATATCGATCACTCCTCTCTACCTTCTCTGCTAATGTCTCCACTGCTAAGAACTACAGGCCGGTTTCCCTTCTATCTTTCATTACAAAAACACTTGAACGAGTTGTGTTCAACCACATCTCTGCCTTTCTTACACAGAACAACCTCCTGGACAGCAACCAGTCTGGCTTCAGAAGTGGACATTCGACCGAGACTGCCTTGCTCTCAGTTGTTGAAGCCCTAAGACTGGCAAGAGCAGCTTCCAAATCTTCTATACTTATTTTGCTGGATCTGTCCACTGCTTTTGATACGGTGAACCACCAGATTCTCCAGTCAACCCTATTGGAAAATGGCATCTCAGGAACCCGCACACCAGTGGTTTGAGTCTTACCTCTTAGATAGGTACTTCAAGGTATCTTGGAGGGGTGAGGTGTCCAAGTCGCAACATCTAGTATCTATTTATCTTTTTTATAAAAAAAAACTAACACTAACTTTCTATTTTTTCTATTCTATCTACTTGCTTTTCTTTTTTTATATATATATATATATATATAATACCTTGCTACGTGTACTGCGTTAGGCTAACCGAGACTTGTCATTTGCATTTACATATTGTTGCTCTTTTGTTAGTTTTGATGGCTTCTATTGTCCTCATTTGTAAGTCGCTTTGGATAAAAGCGTCTGCTAAATGATTAAATGTAAATGTAATATTGAATAACAAATTCAAATGATAATCAAGTGCTTTACATGTGCTTTAGTATGTTAGTCAACAGTGTTCTTCTTTAAAACATGACAAAAGATAATTAAAACAACGACTTAAAATGTACTTTACAATGAATTTTTAATATGACATTATTATAAAGTGCACTTTTTAAAAGTAAATTGTGAAACAGTCATGAAAGTGTCTCTCTTTAGGTCACTTAAGTGACCTTTTATTTAATTACTATTACATTATCTGCAAGTAGTTTTTTTTTTTAAATATGCTTGTAAGATTTGAAGTACACTACAAGTGCACACTCAGTACAGTTAAGCACACTTGTTTGTCAGCGGGTCACTGAAGACTCAGTAAATCACATCTGAATTAATGTCTGCACACGCTTCTTTAGAGGTTGTGTTTAATCAATGTTAATTTTCACTGAAATTAGTGAAACAAGATAATTAAATCTGCTGTCTACATACTATAAACTGTATACTATAATCAAGTTACCATAAAACCAGGTCTGTCACTAAAACAGACACAATCAGTTCTGCTGTGACTCTGACTTCACTGATCTCAGCCAGCTTCACATCGTTACACACACACACGAGAATCAAAGCTTCATGTGTTTGTCTCTCATTGCAGAACACAGGAAGTGAGCATCATTCACTGCTGAGCCCAGAAGATTATGGGTGATTTAAACTGACTTACCGGTCTATCGTTCACATCCGCCTACCTGAACCCTGACGGACGATATAAACCACGCACACACACACACACACACACACACACATACTCATCATAGAGTCTGACTTCATCCTCTGTGAGTCACAGCAGCACAGAGAGCCGCTGAAGAGGATGTGACAAAAACAATCGCAGGCCTTCATAGTCCAGATTATTATTTTAGGGTTATTAAAATGCAGTTAGAATGACAGTAAAATTCAATACATGAGAGCATAAATGCCCTGAATGGGGTTTTGTCTTATATTTCTATATGATATACTACATATGTAGCAATATCACATGAGCAAGAGTGCTGAGCATCAGAACCACTACAAATGTGAGTTACATTTTAAGCACAATATTGTCTGTTTTTGCTCAATTTTGCAAATGAAACACACAGCGTTTAGTTAATGAATTAATCTGTGTTTCTGAACGAATCAGTTGAATGAATGATTCAATGACTCACTCATTAAGACAGCGACTTACTGCCACTCACTGGAGCATTTAGTTTCTTATTAAAAGTATGTCATTTTTAAAAAATAATTTAATATCAAATATAAACATTTTTATTTTTAATATATTAATATCAGCATTATTTATGCAACTGTAATTGCAGTGTAAATGCATTCATGGCATCTCTGAGCTGCATTAATCAGTCTGTGTAAATACATGTAAAAGCCACTTTAGATGCAACTTCTGTGTCTGCAGTGCAAAGATGGATTTTAATGTAATTTGATTCAAACAGCCCAATCTTATTATTATTATTCTAACTGATTAAATGTATTGGACATAAATGGTGCATACATTTAATTGGAAAACTGCTCTTATAAAGGTAAACTAGAAAAATATAAATCCACACACTACTACGCAAGTTTGCATCATCACAAAAATAATTAAACGAGCAAAGTTTTGGTGAATCAAGGCTGACAAAACATCCAAAGTGCAGGCAAATTTGTTTTTATGAAGTTCAAAAGTGACAAATATCATCCCTTAATGTAGAAGTCAGCTGATCACGACAGGCCGAAACCAGCACACGCACGCACGCACACACACACACTCACACGCACGCACGCACGCACACACACGCACGCACGCACACTCCCACACACACACACACACGCACGCACGCACACTCCCACACACACACACACACGCACGCACGCACACTCCCACACACACACACACACGCACGCACGCACACTCCCACACACACACACACACGCACGCACGCACACTCCCACACACACACACACACGCACGCACGCACACTCCCACACACACACACACACGCACGCACGCACACTCCCACACACACACACACACGCACGCACGCACACTCCCACACACACACACACACGCACGCACGCACACTCCCACACACACACACACACGCACGCACGCACACTCCCACACACACACACACACACAGGTTTATTCCTCCATTGTCTCTCTCTCTTTCCTCTTTTCTGTTCATAATAGTGCACTGCACCACTGTAATAGTGACACATAGATCTCAATCCAGCAGATCACGCAGGCATGAACAGCCACATAATACCGTTTTCACAAAATGCACTGGTGATATGATTTGACCTCAATTAGCTTTTCAAATGATTTTCTGTATTACATGCATTCTTATGTATTTCTGTATTCAATCTAAAATGTATTTGATTCTGTATTTATTTATTATTTCTAAATGTATTGTTTTATTTTAATATTTATTACGTATTAATAAATAAAGTATTATAAATATTAAAATATTAAATTTTAAGTATTTTTATTTCCATGCTGATGTGTTTCTGTGAGAGTGTTTTGTCAAACCACATTATGAGACTAATGGAGCTGAACAGACCACACCCTCAATCATCTAAGAAATACAGAAACAGATATTAAATTATAAAACAGATATTATTACAAAAATAAATATATTCTGGAATAAATTTAGCACAAATTTGCAGGTTGTGTCATGCACACACACAGATACATATGAGTAAACAATGAGAGAGAGGTTATTATTTAGTTTTTCTGCATGTGAGAGAGACAGGGTGTGTGTGTGAGGCTGTGCTGGGAACAGTGAGGTGTAAATAATGTGTGTGTGTGTGTGAGGCAGAGACACAGACAGGCTGGCACCAGTCATCTCCATGCAGACGGTTGCCTGGATACCGGCCTAATCGAGGGGCCCCTGGAGGATTGGGCCCCGTCCCCATACACACACATTATTTCCTCACCTGCGCGTCTTCATCTCTCCTGCTGTTATTGTGTCATATTTCTGCTCTCTGATTTCTGCGTCTGTGATGCAGTGCTTCCGCTCTCCATGCACACACTGTTTCAGGTTTGATTCCTCTCTTTCTCATTTCCTTTCAGTGTGTCGCTCCTGTTTCCTTCCTCTCTGTCTGCTTCATCTGTCAGTGTGTGTTGTGCATATGCTCATGCTGTGTGTGTTATTCCGTCTCACGCTGCTCTCTGCTGGCCTGCACATAAACACTCTTTCTATATTTCTCGTTTGCACATAAATCCTAGTTAAACTATCACTCCCAGCTCTACAGATGAGTGGTTAATGATTGTTACTCACCGTTATTTCAACCCCATGACATTTCTATTTTAAAACTCACCAAAACCTGTCCACCATGTTATAGTAAAATCATTTTGGGGCTCAATGTTACAGGGTTGAAGAATATAGTTTACATTCAAAATACTAGCGTTTGAGTTCTGTAAGATTTTTAAATGTTTTTAATGAAGTCTCTTCTGCTCATCAAGGCTGCATTTATTTGATCAAAAATACTGTAAAAACAGTGTAATATTATTAGAATTTAAAATGGCTGTTTTCTATGTGAATCTATTGTAAAATATAATGTTTTCTTGTGATGCGCAGCTGTATTTTCAGCATCATTACTCCAGTCTTCAGTGTCACATGATCTTCAGAAATCAGTATAATATGCTGCTCAAGTAACATTTCTGATTATTATCAATGTTGAAAAGGTATTTTTCAGGATTCACAGATGAATAGAAAGTTCAAAAGAACAGCATTTATTTGAAATAGAAATAAATGTCTTTACTGTCACTTTTGATCAATTGAATGCATTCTTGAGGAATAAAACATTAATTTCAATAATAAATTAAGTTATTAAAGCATTCATTTAAATAAATGTCTTTACTCCACAAAACTTCTCTCACACTATTTTATCTTCTCTTTTAAATCTCTTGCTCTCTCTCAAACTCATCCTGATGTTGTTCCTTCCTAAAACAAATGTCTATAAACTTTGGGGTCCTGTGGGAGGTCCACCATCCTGTTACACATCTCTCTCTCTCTCTCTCTCTGTTATTCAGCTCCTCTCTTTACCTCCAGATAAATGCACACACACCAGAAAAAAATCCAAGTGTTCACGGTTTAAACACAGATAAGGAAAAACACTTCCCGAAGCATACATGACACGAGTCTGAGATATTGTACATCATCCATCCTCCAGTATAAGCAGTAAAAACCATCTTCTAATGTGACACAGATCTTAAAAAGAAATAAGTCGGAGAGTTACAGATGACAACAGAATAAAAGTGCAATCAGAGGAACAGACAGCGTCACAGCTCTGATTAAAAATGAATAGATCTGGTCTTGCATAGAGTCCTTAAAATCTCATCAATGCCATTATGCAGTAAACATCTCTTACGACCTGTGACTATATCCACAATATACCATGAGCTCAGGCATCTTTAATGACTTTATCTTGAATGGCTTTAATAACTGATGCAAGTGATTTACTGACGACAGTGATGTGGAGTGTGTGTGTGTGTTTGATGTGTTATTGAATTAAGTGGGGCGCTGCTCTTGAGGTTATGAGACGTAACGCACACACACACACACACACACACACACACACACACACACACGC
>NW_015547676.1:157932-158591 GCF_001515605.1 Sinocyclocheilus anshuiensis
AGTCATCGGAACATGTTCATCTTTCTCCAGAGAAACATCTAAGCAAGAGCCTTCAGCAAAAGATCAGATTCTAGAGAAAGATCTTGTTTGTCGTTTCCTTCCCCCCTGTGATGGTCTTCCTCATCTGATCCTACCTGATAGGAGCAGCTGTCCTGGTGCACCATCTCTCACTGCATCCTCTAGATCTGCAGGAGAAACACAGGAGAGTCCCACCCGACACACGTCTGTATCCACAGCCTCTGCACACGGAGAGGGAGCGATACGAGGGAACCGAGGGTGGGGCTCCGGGAGGGCTTACTCAGCGCCGGCCAATCAGAGCGCAGCACACGTGAATGGGGGCGGGGCCAGAGACCAGAGAGAGGGAGGAGTGACTTTTCAGAGTGGAGCGGGGGAGGAGATGTCCCACGGATCGAGAGAGGGAGGAGGGATGAAAGGAAAGAGTGGAGAAAAGCAGTGGGAGGAGAAGCGCCGCAAAGAAAAGAGGCTTTCTGTGGCACATTCCTGCAGCTAAAGAATTCCTGAGACAGAGCACTGCTATTCACACGCTGCTCTGTCAACTCCTCACACATTCCTCACTGCACAGACAAACAAGTTTACACACACACACACACACACACACACACTCACACACACACTCACACTCACACTCACAATCACAC
>NW_015547676.1:158620-160798 GCF_001515605.1 Sinocyclocheilus anshuiensis
ACACTCACACACACACACACACACACACCCACACACACACACACACACACACACACACACAAAGATGTCTATAAGCAAATGTTTAACTCGATTCTACAAAACAGGTGTCATTTGGGTCCTTCATTTGCATATGTGTAAAACAGTAACTCTAACAGTGAGCAGTTGATGGCAACTGTTACTATGTGTCAACACACACTTCTCGAAACACAGTCCAGCAACTTCAGTTTGTTTGTAAAGGATTTGTCTTTCTGCATGAGGACGCTGTTTTTGGCCTGCGGCCTGCTTGCATATGCAAACACAAAACATGAAAACCAATTCTTTAGATTTTTTTTTAGATAATAGATTTATTTTTCTTTTTTACTTTTTAAGATAGTAATGTTTTACCCTAAATGTATACTTTTGCATAATTTTAAGAGTTGCCGAAATTATACACTTTAAAATATATACTTATGTGTGAACTGAATTTAATGTTTTTTTTAGACTTGATTGCATGTTAACTGCAATCAAACAGATTTTAAATTTGAAAAACAAAGTTTAAATTTATATTAAATGCAATTATTTGCTAAATATTATTAGTTTTTTCAAAATGCTAACTCAGTTTTTGAAACTATGGCTCCATTTCTCAAAACTCTACACACAACACACACACACACAACATACAAAACACACACACATCTTGCAAAAGCAAACACTTCTTTGAAAACTGTTTTAACTCTTCTAAAAATGGTATTTTTGCATAGTAACTCTACACACAAACATAAAATAATTGGCCACATAAACGCCAAACTACACACAGATATGAAAAATGTAAAAGTGGATTTTAGTGGATTGTTAAAAAATAAAAAATTCTAAAATTACGAGATTACAGTAAAATCGTAATATTTTGAGAATAAAGTCGAAATTACGAGAATAAGGTCAAAAGTACGAGAATAAAGTCAAAATATTTTGAGAAAAAAGTCAGAATTATGAGAATTAATTTGTAGCAATTTACGAGATTAAAGTTATAATATTTTGAGAGTATATTCTATAGCCTATTGAACATGCAAATAGCTCGGATTGGGAGAAACTCCAAAGTCTCAGCTTTCAAATAAAAAAAACACACAAAAAAATCAACAAAAAAATACTGAGTTGTTCTCAAATTATCTGCTTTTTTATTCGCAAAACTCTGGACGCATCATTTATGTTAGGACGTTATAGCTTAAATATTTATGTGTAATATATTTTATGTTGAATCAAATACATTTTTTTCTTTCTAAAGCTACAATTTGTAATGTCTACTTGATACTTTCTCATTTAACACAAAATAGCTTTAAATAATCTTTTGGGGGTATTTTCACAGCCAAATGTAATTTGTGATTAATGACACATCATGTAGCCTAATTAATTAGCCTACATTAAAAATTTTAATTTGTGGATATTTTCACAGTCACATTTATTTTTTATTAATTAGATTAAAAATTTTAATCGACTGACAGCCCTACTATATATATATATATATATATTTGTATAGTGTTTTATATGAGTTATATAGTGTTTAGTTCATAAATCAGGACAGGGTGTGTCACAGTATCTGATGCGAGTCTTTCTCTTGGAGCGGCGCAGAGTTTAATCTGTCTGTGCCATCTGGTCCTCAGTTCATATAAACCAGATTAACTCTCTCCTTCATATCAGACACACCCTCAATCTCACAATAACAATCTATCACTAAACCTAATCTATGGGTTTAGTACTGATCCTTCTCAATCAATCAATAAATGAAGCAATGACCACACTAACACAAATGGACAAACAGTAAGAACAAAGTCATCTCAGAACTTATAAATGTATGGTGTGACATCTCTAAACTCAAGATTTCTACAGAAACTATGAGCTCGTGAAACATTGAACAAGATAGATTCCCAGAGACGATGAGGCACATGGATCTGTGTGTCACCTGCAGTGTTTCAGAGGAAAGCTGGCCAGTGAGGTGGAGCAGCGATGACATCATATCCTGTTTCCAGTCTGAACAGTGCATTAGCTCATCTGACTGTTCTCTGGCCATTAAATGATTGTCAAATCCCTTTCATGAGACATAAAGGACGGAGGATAATCAGCTCCTCTCTCTCTGGATTATATGCTGTTGGGGGTGTGATCGGGATTCAGGCAGGAAGCAGCACAGTGTGTGTGTGTGTGTGTGTG
>NW_015547676.1:160961-169098 GCF_001515605.1 Sinocyclocheilus anshuiensis
GTGTGTGTGTGTGTGAGAGTGTGTGTGTGTGTGTGTGAGAGTGTGTGTGTGTGTGTGTGAGAGTGTGTGTGTGTGTGAGAGAGAGAGAGAGAGTGTGTGTGTGTGTAATAAGAGGATGACATCACAGCCGTCACGCTCGCATTCTGTAACTGATGCTCATCAGATATCAGAAATTCCTGCTCCTGAAAACGTCTGAGGAAGTGTGACGTTTGCTGAAATGTGTGTGTGTGTGTGTGTGTGTGTGTCCTGTGATTCAGTGCAGGATCTGGAAGAGCTCCAGAATGTGTGTGTGTTTGCATTATAAAGGCACCATAATGGCACAGTCTTGAGCTGTGAACAGTTACAGTAGTCTAAATATAGATTTGAGCAGCAGATATGATTTAAAGGAATAGTTCACCCTGCGTGTTTGTAAGAAACAAATCCATGATTAAGACGTTTTAAACTAAAATCTGAGTCCATAATCCATAATAACTCTTCCTCCAGTGAAAAAGTGCATCTGCTGTTGTCTCTCACATCAAAATCCAGCCACATATTAGTTTAGAGCTGTTTAAACGCTGCTTGATCTGTGCAGATTTCTCTCCTGATTCACACCAGAACACTTTTTCACTGGAGGAAGAGTTATTATGGATTATGGACTCATGATCCACTGTGCGTGTGAGTGCGTGTGTGTGTGTGTGTGTGAGAGAGAGAGAGAGACGGCTGACGTCGCCCTCTATAGCCTAAGACCTGTGGACTTTCAATAGAGAATGAAATATACTTCAGTCTGAGGTCTGCCTGCAGTGCCTGTGCTGTACTACACATACTGACCCATGTGTGACACTCGTCTGCGTCTCACTGTATCAACACTTCAACCTCATCATCATCACCTAACCAACAACTTGTCATCTGAGAAAACTATTGTCACATGCACACAGAAACTTAAAGATCTTCACCACAACCCGCCAAAATAAAAGTTCAGTTTAATTTGAAGAAACTGTGACAGAAATATATTTTTGTTGATTTTCATTTTAACAGCAAACCTCTGTTTAGCACTTTGTTTGCCAACAAACGAAAAAATAACTGCTCATTTTCATTTGATTACATTTTAAAAGATGAAATAAACAGTTGAGGTTTTGTGCATTCATCTGATTACCATTATTTTTAATAATACATTTTTATTCAGTCATAAATCCCAGTATCCATAAACATTAAAATAGACAACACAGCATTTCTAAATAGATTAAAACATTTCACAGGGCAATATTGTTGTTAAAATGTTAATACAATAATAAATCGGTAAAATGAATTGTATTGATTGGACATGCTTTTTGATTATGTTTTGAACCAGTTTTTATTTTTATATTTTCTTTTTTCATTTTAATTTTGAAGTTCATCATTTTGTGTTTTGTCATTTTTTTAAGTTTTATTTGTTATAGTTAGTATTATTTTTTATTTATATTTATTTCTAGTTTTATTTAAATGATAAATGTTGCCTTGGCAACTTGCTGGAATAAAGTTTTATTTTATTTCAAGTCAGGTTTACATTTTAGCTTTAGTTACCTGTAATAACCCTGTAAATGCCTCCAGCCCTTCAGTCTGTCCTGTTCATGCTGCAGCTTTAATATGAGTTTATAGTAAATGTTGGAGGGCAGTCGTCATCACTGCTGTAAATGACTGAAGGCTTTGTAACTGCAGTGTGGACGTGGCCAGCTTGAGTTTCATGCTGGACAAACTTCATTTTTAGATACCAAACCAGGCCAGCACACACACACACAACACTTAAACATATGTGTGTTTCCTTCCACCATCACACACCCTACATAATCACATAAATACATCATTCTGTGTGTGTGTCCGGTAATTCAGTCTGACACAAACCTGCAATCCACAACTCCACCATCCAGTCAGGATACACACACACAGGGCCGCATTAAGACCTTACAGGGCCCCGGGGCTAAGACTTACTGCAGGGCCCCCTATTACAAATATAATATATATTTTGATATAATATATATTTTTATCCTATCAAAATTATACTCCTAATTTTGATAGGATAAAAATCCTATTTAAATTCCGCATGAAATCAAAATGGACTTTATTTACTTTACTAGCACACATTGCTAGTCTTGATGTAAACAATTAATCCGTGCAAGTTAATCCGCTGAAAAAAATTGTTTGTCTTCGTAATCTTTAATCAAAATCTGAACATTTACTTCCGCTCTGGAATGGCATTCCTTTTCTGATGACGTCAGTTTGACGGCTTGGGCAGAATATCCTTAAACACACTCCTCCAACCGTTAGATTGCTATGAGTGAGAGACAGAGAGGAGGAGCGCAAACATAAAACCATGCCCTCTTTTCAATATTCCGTTTCAGCTGGAAATACGTCACTACACGGCAGCAACTTCCGGTTCACGTGGACTTTAAAGCTATATATATATATATATATATATATATATATATATATATCTTTATATAGGATTTTTATCCTATCATTAAACCACAATGCTTAAAATGTGTTTAAATGAAAAGCTTAACCTACATCATGCCGTGCAAAACGATTGATATATTTCTACCGGTTTATCTCTCAGCCCATAGGCGAATATATTTTGTTCAAACACAAAAAGCAATATACATCCATCAAGTTGTTAACTTGTTAATCAAACTAGCCTAAAATCTGTGGGGACGATGTGATTTTGATCTGCTCCGTGTGCCCGGTCCACTTGCTGCTCCAACAACTTCCACTCCATCATCAGCTTTAGTAAAATAACTAAGGGATTTTACTGACTAACTCATGTTTTACCCTCTCTCCTCATTTTTTTTAGAATAGCCCCTCTCTCACTTTCTTTTAGAATAGTTTACATTTTTACTTATCGAAGATTGTTCTTTGCATGACCATTTCCAGATTATGCCAGAACGAAGTGAAGAGATGTGAATGCGGACATTGCAGCGATCACCTGATTGATACGTGGTGCAGGGGTCGTTCAAAAGTAAAAATATAGAATAAATGCATTTGATTGGTAAACCAAATTCAAACGTGACGGTGTGTGTGTGTGTGTGTGTGTGTGTGTGTGTGTGTGTGTGTGTGTGTCGCGCTCAGTGATGCTGTAAACACGCCTGCCAGCTCACACTCACATAACACCACACATTATACTCTCTTCAAATACAATCAAGCCAACTAAAGCAGATTATACACTATGAAATTATTTCCATGACAATAAAAAAAAAACACATTTAAACCCCCAAATTTTCATAACTATAATGCATAATAATAATAATAATAATACTTAATTATTTAAATTGTAAAGCATTTCTGTTATGGTTGTATTTACAGCATTTACAGTGATTTACATAAAAAAATAAACAAATGTAATGCTTTGAATGTTTTGAGGTGTTTTTAATGTTATTGTTTTGTACTTTTATTAAAAAAAAAAAAAAAAAGACTATTGCATTATTGCAATTGTATTCAAATTCAGCACTGAGAATGAAAATTGCAAACCAAAAAGTGAAACGTCTGGACACACGACAGAAATTATAATAACATTTGTGTGAAAATGTGTTAAATTGTCATGAAAATAATGTTACAATGCAAAACAACAACAAAAAAAGTTTTTTTGTAAATTTTGGAGTGAAAAGACAGCGTGAATGTTGAACATGCTAAACGCTGTGTTGTGTGCTGAATCTGTGTGTGATTCTGAACAGAACACACTGACTGAGGAACGAGAGCAGACATGTCTGACAAACCTCACATCATCCACACATCTGCTCCTCTCACATACACAACACCACAGTGAGAACCAACAGAAACACTGACCACTAATGAAGCCGTTAGTCCTTAAACTCAAGCCCATGTGATGAGTTACCTGTGTGACACGAGCAGACGAGCCCAGCGCTCTCCTCACATTCACACTCATTCAGTCCAGCAGTCCAGAGCCGAAGCTCACAGCAGATCACACACACACAGAGACGAGGACGAGACGGATCCTGCACTGATGAGGGTGTGTGTGTGTGTGTGTGAGGGCATGTCCGGACACACACACACTCAAGATCAAACTGTTAGACACATAAAAGAAGATGTGCAGAAAAACGCTGGTAACCAATCAGCTGCCGGTAGCCATTGACTTCCATTGTATGAAAAGAAAAACACAGTGGAAGTCAATGAGACCAGCAACTGATTGGTTACCAACATTCTTCAGAATATCTTCTCTTGTGTTCGATAGAAGATAGAAACTCGAACAGGTTTGGAACGACAAGACTTATGTCTTTTTAATACGTACCGTACTGAAGTATTTGTTCTGAAATGGTGATTTCAATAAGACCAACAGTCACTGTAGTAAAGTAGCTCAGTTTTTCACAGATTGATGCAAGAAAGACTGATATTGAATCATGTTAAGTTGCTGTATCATATCTGATATGTGCATGTCTACGACTCTACATCATCAACATGATCAGTCTTTGCAGTTAAAGCTGTTTTTCACTCAATCTCCTCGTGTCTTCTGTCTCTGATTGAGTGTTTTATCCAGTAAAAGCTCCTTTAGTGTAATTGTAGAAATGCTTCTCGTGTCTTTCTGCTGTCAAATCTTGACTGGTTTTGATCAAGTAAGCGTCAGAATAACTGCAGTAATATCTCCAGATGAACACTTACTGCACTGAAGCAGCTCAGCTTTACTTGATTCTCCATCAATCATGTTTTAGAGTCTCAAATCTGATCCTCAGGATCTTTTGAGGAGCGTTTGTTTCCAGAAGCTTTACTTTCACTGTTCCTCAGCGGAGGAATGATCTTCACAAGCCTCCAGAACATCTCACATCTTCTGAGGAGCCTTTATTTCTTCAGCTCTCAATCAGCATTATATGTTTGGATCATTTCAATCTCATCTTACTGAGACATGGGTTAGGGCAGATATAGAGTGAGCACTGATATCTATATGATTTTATGTCAGTATCTGCTGCGCTGTTAGAAAGATCTCATTGATTTACATTACAAGCGTCAGAATGTTTTCAGGTGGTTTTCTCACATGTATTATATTGATCACCTACAGTAGCAGGTTTAATGATCTTCCGTAAGTGTGTGAGAGCTCATGTTGACTGTGCCGGAGGAGAAGAGCAGTCTGGATGATCTGCTGTGTTTATTTAGATACAGTTCAGGAACAGGATCTGTCTGCAGCTCAAAATCTCCCTCAGGGCAGCTCCAGAGATGTCAGCAACTGGGAAAAATTAAATCATAAATGAAGTCAGGCTTTAGGTCAGACTAGTGGTCAACCATGAGACTGGGACTCACTGTAGGGTTTCTCCAAACATCCATAAACCCCAAAAACATTATCTAGGGCCGTATGATTTCCACGATGTGGAAAAATATATGAATCACCGAATCCAGCCATTAAGATGGTATTTACAGAATAAGGCAGACTGTTCATTGAATTTTAGAGGAATAAATAAAAAGTAGTGTTGTTACTTCATCAAATGATCAAACGAGTGCATGTGAACATTAAAGCACAAAAACTGCTATTGGAATATGAAGTCTGCATGTTCTGTGTGATACACACACTCACATAATCACAACAGAATTATTACAATTTTTTTTAAGGAGCATCACAATTTTTCCTCCATGTTTTAATTTAAACAGTAAACCTCTGTTATAAAAGGAATTGATACATTTTCACTGGATTTTATTGTTCAAAGTTTAATTAAACTGTAAATGTTTTATGGCTTTATTTAATTACCAACATTTTTAAAAATGAATTTGAATTAACTCTTAAATTCAGGGAAAACAACAACAACAACCAACAACCCAGAATATCTAAAATAGGCCCTATTATTGTAAAGTATTGTAATGCTTAGAAAAAAAATTATATTAGTTGTAAAAAGCTCACGATCAAACTCCATCAGGATCTCTGGCTCATGTTCCTGTTTGTGTCCGTTCTGAATGAGGTGTTTTACTCTGAATCAGAGCTGTTCCTCTTCACACTGAACCGCAGCTGTGAGGTGCTGCGAGACAGACAGCTGATGACTGACCTCACGCTGACCTACTGCAGTCAACCTGGACACTTCTGTCACCGATCCGGAGGAGAGGAGTAGAAATGAACCAGGAGCTTAGTGCTGCTGTTCAAGAGAGGAAAACACAGGGATAAATGAGCTGGGCTGGACGACTATATCAAATGTCATGTTGTGTTGTTACTGGTCTCTGCACTGTCCAGGATGAGTGTGATCACAGCAGACATCATCAGCAGGAGAGATGAAGACAACAACACACGCTCTGAAGGACACTGACATGTGTCTCCTGTTGCATTCCTCACACACACACACACATGCGCACACACTCACACACACACACACACACACACACACACACACCTCTGTAGCCTGTTTTCTGAATTTTTAAGCCAAATTTTACAATCATCAGAAGCAAAAAGCTAAAAGTGGGCTATGAACAAACTACACAACAGTCACATGACTTTAACACCGCTGTAATTACACTTCAACAAGTATTAGTCTTTATTCAAGAACATTTTCCCTGAAAGTCTGAGATGGAATAGTTTGATTATAAACACAGTGAGCAACTAGTGATGAGTTGAGTTGACCGGTTCGACATGATGACATTTACTATCCTGATAAGCTCTGTAGTCATATTTAAGACACTTTTCAGGACAAGTAAAAGCTTTACAAAAATTGCAAGGTGTATTTACTGATGTATTACATGTCGTAGAATAAAACGTGAAAATATCTTGAGCTTGTGTCACACCTTATTTCAGGCATCTAACCAAAAACCCATTTAAAAAGCCCATTGACTTCAGGATGATGGATGTGGAAGTGCTGAAATGCAGCAGGTTTCTGGGTTTGTCCCACACAAACGCCTCGTCCCTGCAGGACTCTATTGTCCCTCAGCTCAGTGTGTTTGCATGATGAAGCTGCTCTCAAACACTCACCTCAGCAAACACCATCACACACCACAGGGTGACCTAGTTTTCAGAAATCTTACTGCTTTTTGCTGTACATTCAAAACAGCCTTTAAAGTGAACAGATAATGTGGTGAGGAAGAGCGAGCAGCAGAGATACAGCTGTAATGTTTGTTTTGACCAACAGAGGCCGCCGCTAACTACAGCAGCTTCAAGTCTAATCTTTCGATATTTCATTATTTATGAACTTTGCAACTGCATTGAACCTAACCAGTGTTGTCAAGTATTGGGCTATTTTAACACTGTTGCCGTGGGTTGTTTTTCATGTCCGCGGATTGAAACGACCCTGATAACGTGATATTTAGCCCCCGAAACACAATTGGGCTAGTTTTGAGTGGCAATTGGGCGGGTTTTGTTGTGAAAACCTGGCAACCCTGAACCTAACTAAAACAACACTGAACTGATTTGAGCTGAATAACTACACTATTGTCTTCTGTAGAGCTGTTTTTTTTTTCTCTTCTGTACAGCTGAAATTGCTGAAGTTGCTTTAGACCAAAATACGAGTCCATACTCCATAATAACGCTTCCTCCAGTGAAAAAGTGGTCTGAATCAGGAGAGAAATCTGCACAGATCAAGCAGCGCTTAAACAGCTCTAAACAAATATGTGGCTGGATTTTGATGTGAGACCTGAGGGTGAGCACATTTTCAGCTAATTTTCATTTTTTGTTCAAAATATTCCATTAACTGATTCTTATGTTTCTGAATTCTGCAGTAATTCTTCATTGAGTTTTTCAGTCATCACCTGTGCATACGGTGACTGTTCCAGGTTAAAGTTTTTAATTAGGGGCACAATGTAAATTTGGTGTAGCATAGTTCATCACAGCACTATGATAGTGACATTCAGAATTTATGACACATACAGTATTGCATATAATGACACTGAATATTTCAGTGATTTAATGATTGCTGAACTAGAAATGCCTCCAAGTTGTCAGAAATCTGATTGCTTTATCACACACATCAACAGTTTAAAAGCACAGATTCATGCTCAGAATGATCTGCACATCTCTGAACTTCACACAAGCTCAGTGAAACTCTGGAATATACGCTGGATCCACATGACTGATGATGATCTGTGTGAATGCTGAATCTCTTGCTGCTGTGTGTGAAACAGCACGGTCAGATCATGAATGTAGCAGTGCCATCTGCTGAGCTCTACACACACACACACACACACACACACACACACACACACACACACACAC
>NW_015547676.1:169768-188532 GCF_001515605.1 Sinocyclocheilus anshuiensis
CACACACTCACTCACACTCTCACTCTCTCACTCACACACACACACACACTCCAGACTGAAGAACAAAACACTAATGTGCTGTATGACATCGCGCTCAGACCCGCAGCTGAGCATTTACAGTGTGTGACGCTCTGATACGAGACACACTGCTTAGTCACCAAGAATCAACCCACATACAAACTATTTCACCCCCAAATCAAAGAGTTAGAGTTCACCTAACAAAAACAAAGTGCCACTTTCATGATTAACCTCCAAACACAGTCACATTTACCTCCAAATACTGCAAAATTACAATTATTTTCAGTGAAAAGTAACCTGGACATGATTATCTGACATTTGCTGAATTACTGGTAGAAATGTGGGTTACACATTATTTTAAGGTGTCCTTGTTACAGTGTAATTATACCTTTAAGTAGTGAGTAATGTCACAGATTTTTATAAATAATCTTTCCATTGAAATATGGTTTGTTAGGATAGGACAATATTTGGCTGAGATGTAACTATTTGAAAATCTGGAATCTGAGGGTGCAAAAAAAATCTAAATATTGAGAAAATCATCTTTAAAGTTGTCCAAACGAAGTTCTTAGCAATGCATATTACTAATCAAAAATGAAGTTTTGATATATTTACGGTAGGAAATTTACTAAATATCTTCATGGAACATGATCTTTACTTAATATCCTAATGATTTTTGGCATAAAAGAAAAATGTATAATTTTGACCCATACAATGTATTGTTGGCTATTGCTACAAATATACCCCAGCGACTTAACACTGCTTTTGTGCTGCAGGGTCACAGATCTGCTCCATTAGTAGTGCCCGAGCTGTAAATATAATGACTTTTCCTAAACACAGCCTATCAGACATGACATACTAGAAAGTATTCGAGCATCCATAAAAAACTGCCACACTTCACATCGAAGCAGACTGAAGCAGAGCAGAGCTGATGGATCCTGATCTAAGCATGCAGAGACTGGAGTGGACTCACGTTGGTGGAGTTGGTCCGGATCAGGCCGTGGTTGTGGTTCTGCTGTTCTCTGAACTGCAGGCCCGCCAAGTGTCTCTCCAGAGCCGCCCAGTCCATGGCTGGAAGCTGGCTTTCCTCCACACATTCTCCCCTGTTCTCGCCGCTCCCGAGGCCAGGTGTGCTGGACGTCTCTCTCTCGCCGGGCTGCTGGGGTCCGGAGGAGGCTCTGACGCTCTGCAGCTCGCTCACCGAGCCGGCGTCCTGCTGCTGGTTGTCTGCGTACTCCCTCTCCCAGTCCAGCAGCGCTCTCCTCTTGTACTGCTGGTAGTCCTCGTCCTCCTCGTAGTCCTCCAGACTGGGAGAGGACTTGTACTCAGAACAGGGCGTCACCTTGTTGGAGTTGGACTCGGAGCTGGAGCGACTGGAGGAATCGCTGCCCAGATCCATGCCATCTTCCCGGTAATCCTGAGACACAGACACAACGCATTAGAGACATACTGCGGAAAACATACAGCTACTGCCATTTTTACAGTTTTTTTTCAACTGCTTACACACAAAATCTTTACTTGTCACAATTTCTGAAAGCTGACACTTCTGAACAGCAGAAACACACACCAAATCTGCAAAACCATACACTAATTCTCAGCCTTTGACCCGGTTTTCAATTTAATAAAACACTTTTTGCAAAACACAGCACACAGTTCTCTATGTGGCACACGAAAAAATAACAGGAATTAATATTATGGCAAAGGTGTTTGCAAATGTTTGCTTTTGAGATGAGTTTGTGATATTTTGAATGCAGTGCTTCATTTTGCAAGAGATGTGAGGCTGAGGCATTTTGCATTTTGTGTGTGTGATTCTTGGATTTGTGTGTAAAGTTTTGAAAAAAAAGAGGCAAGGTTTTGAAAATGTGTGCAAGCTGTTGAAAAAAACTGTAATCCTTAAGCTGTGCTGAAACTCCTTTATGTTCCTGATCAATAATGACCAGCCGTTAAAAACAGCTTGTGAATCTCTCGTTATGCTGTATTATCAGCAGTGTTGGGGAAAGTTACTTTTAAAAGTAATGCATTATAATATTGAGTTACGCCCTAAAAAAGTAACTAATTGCATTACTTAGTTACTTTTTATGGAAAGTAATGCGTTATGTTACTTTTGCGTTATGTTTTCTCATCTGAGCTGGGCTCGGTTAAGTTTTTGATATAAAAAAGTTATATTTTTGGCAAATGTAAAAGCCCTTTCACACCAAAAGTGAAATGAATAAGCCTCAGGCAGAAGGAAATGTAAATTCAATTATTAACATATTTAATTATTGCAGGTTTGCAGAGTTTGTATTTGACTGTTTTTATTCATTTAGAGGAACACTGAATGTGTTTGTGTGCAGTGAGACGAGTAAACACATGTTGATATTTAGTCTAGAACTACAGTAAGATCATGTTCACACACAACGCTCTGCACTTACTCCTGATTTCTGTCACCATGGCAACACCAGAGCTGTCACTCAATACATGAGCAACAAAGTAACTCAGATATTTCCTTCTAAATTAAAAAGTAATGTGTTACTTTACTAGTTACTTGAAAAAGTAATCTGATTACGTAACTCGTGTAACTTGCAATGCGTTACCCCCAACACTGATTATCAGCAAATCTTAGCAAAACTTGCTTGCTTTCAATTATCAATTAGGTTTTGTTTTTCTTTTTTTGAACGGATTGCTCATTGATTTCATTGATCTAAGCTCATGCACCTCAGTTTTTGATTGAAAAAGGCATTATTTTTGATAATTCTGGCACTTGTTGAACATATTTTAGGAAGTTGTTATACCCTGTGAGGAAAGTCAGTTTTAGTCCAATGTGATAACACTAACTAGAATTTTCAGGAAAAAGAAACTCAGAAACAGAACACAACATGAGGGTTAAATTATGATGAAGAACGATCTAATGCTATGGGGCAGTAATGCATCGGTTATAGCCTATTCCATTTATTATAGAAACCAATTACTGCTTTGATCACCATATTCACTAGTCCACGACACGTGTGTCTACTCAGCAGAATGAGCTCACTGTTCGTCAGTGTTTTGTGTTCTACATTGTTTTCTTTTCTAAACATTTGGGTGTTAGGCTGTACATCACAGATACCATCAACTTTGGTGAGATCATCCCAAACTCCACCACTTACACACTCCCACTCCCACTCACACTCACACTCACACTCACACTCACACACACACACTTCCATGAATTAGGAAGCACCACTGAACACAAATGTAAATTTTTAGTAGTAACTACAGGACTGTAAATGTTTGCAAACATGACATTTGTTGTGTGCATGAAATTTATCTACAAGAGGCTGTGTACCAAATGTCTGAGCACTGGCCCCAAGGTGGTGCTATAATCAATAAACTGACCTCTCTTCTGATGTCTTAGCAATCATATAAGATTAAGCTGCAATCTGTCCTGAATCAGCTTTTCTTGTCTAGTTCACATTATCCAGAGACACCTCTGACAACATCTTTTGATTTATCAGATGATGTCCACATTTCACAAAACTCAATCCATACAGACACCAGCACAGTTTTGCTCCTTTCCATGAGAGATGATGAGTCTGATCTGATCTGGAGTCACTTAATTTGAATCAAGTGAAGAAAGGAGCAGCTCATGGCCAAGGAATAAACCCTGCCCTGAAAGCAGGAATGTGACGATAAAACCTCCACGCCAAGTCAACTTTTCAGAGCAACAACAACTACTGGATCTGCCAATGCTAACAGCACACAACTATTTATAACGAATGACGTTAATTACACTGTAATGCCCTGTGTGGAAATGCAATGCATGTTCCTATGTACTGTGTGTCGCACCAGTGTTATTTTAGTGTCAATAACATACTATTATAGTCGTTATTATGTTGAATCAGTTTTTATTTATATATTTTCCATTTTCATTTTAGTTAAAGTTTTACTAATTTTGTTGTTTGTTTTTGTCATTTTAATAGATGCTGCCATATAGCTGAAATACACATATTTTTTTATAATTTATTTGATGTCAGTTAACGTTTATTTCATTCCAAGTAACAAAAAAGCTTTACTAATGGTTTTAATTTTAGTTTCACATTTAGTTAACTACAATGATTGGTTTTTATTTTTAACTGTTTTAATTCATTTTTATCAAAATCATTTTAAAACTTTTATTCTTTGCTTTTATGTGAATCACTTTAAATTACCATTGTGTATGTAATGTGCTATATACAGTAAATTATTTATAACGAATGACGTTAATTACATTGTAATGCCCTGTGTGGAAATGCAATGCATGTTCCTATGTACTGTGTGTCGCACCAGTGTTATTTTAGTGTCAATTTATATATTTTCCATTTTCATTTTAGTTAAAGTTTTACTAATTTTGTTGTTTGTTTTTGTCATTTTAATAGATGCTGCCATATAGCTGAAATACACATATTTTTTTATAATTTATTTGATGTCAGTTAACGTTTATTTCATTCCAAGTAACAAAAAAGCTTTACTAATGGTTTTAATTTTAGTTTCACATTTAGTTAACTACAATGATTGGTTTTTATTTTTAACTGTTTTAATTCATTTTTATCAAAATCATTTTAAAACTTTTATTCTTTGCTTTTATGTGAATCACTTTAAATTACCATTGTGTATGTAATGTGCTATATACAGTAAATAAACTTGCCTTGCCTTTGCCATGCTTTTATTTACAAATATCATGAATGTTAGGGATGCACCGAATGTTCGGCAGCTGAAATTATTCGAAAGCTCTTTTGGTGTTCGGCCAAATAAGCGAAAAGAATGAATAATATGTACTAAACAATGACGTGACGCAATCAAATAGAAACGTGCACTAATGCAGCAAACACGTCTGCAGTGTGGAAGCATTTAAACTGAATTTTTACAAGGCATGTGACAATATGATATGTGCGGCAAACATCATTTATAAATCTGCTGTTGTCAACAAAAAGAAGCACTGAGGTTAGACAATAATAATGATAATGATAATTACTCTACAACAGCTCTATTAATACATTTATTTTAACATCCACACATCTGTAATATAATACATGCCTGATTCAAGAAGGAGGTCTCAAAAAATGGCCAAAAAATATTATTTTACTAACTTATTAATTTTAAGTTAAATTGTGCTTTGTTGGTATAATGTCTGCTAGAATGTAAAAAAATGTTCAGTGTTAAATACATATTTTTAAATTGTTGTTTTGTAATTGATTTTTTTATTTTAAAAGCAAGACAAAACAGTAAAAATCACATTTTGGCTATTTAATTTATGCAATGGTGAAAAAATTGGCAAAATACATGGGAAAAAGAAAAAACCGTGTTCGGTATTCGGCCTTCGGCCCAGTGTTTCATTTTGTTCGGCTTCGGCCAAGCATTTTCATGTTGGTGCATCCCTAATTCATGTGTGAGACTGTTGCATCAGATCAGCTCATAAAAATGCTGAGTTAAATTACTGTTAAATAATGAATTATATTTTACAAATCATATACGAGCACAATGCCTTATATTTGTCTTGGTTCACAGTATTTCAGCAGAACAGGGCTATCTGAGGACACAAGCCAACTCCCATTCATTTCTAGTGCTAGGGGGTGCTATTACTATTATTTCATAGTGCATATTGTAGCTATTACTGTGATCACTGGCTCACTTTTACTGCCATGTTTACTGATGCTTTAAATGCACTGTGTGTTAAAACAGTCATGCAGATAATCAGATCAATCACTTTCACTCTCTTATCAAACTGAACCGGTAGACGGAATTCCTCAGATATTAAAGACAGAGGAATTGTTTAATAGATGCATGCAAGCACTGTTTAACTCTGTAGGTGAAACACACACACACACAGACAAACAAACAAACAAACAAACAAACACACATGTGTTTTTTGAACCTTAAACCGCATAAACACATTTCATTACACCAAATACACAAAATAATGTTCTTTTTAGCAGTATCATATGACCCCTTTAATATATGTCAATGTGTTTTTATTGTCTATTTTTTATTTTTTAAAAAGGGTTTTGAACAAGGAGTTAGCAAAAACAAGCAATTGTGAACAATTAAAAGCGTATAAGTTACATTGCCTCTGTGTAGCTATACATGAATGAATCAGTTGAAATGACTGCGTTCACATTTTTTGCTTTATTGTTCATATTTGTTTCAAATCTGACGATAAAGCTGTTCATTATATCATGATTTATAAATATTTAACGACACATTGCCTATATGCAGTATATATATATATATATATATTATGTAGATGATTTGTATTATGTATGGCTCGCTGATCGTGTCGCTGGTGAATCGTCATGAAGACAGTAAATATGTGACCATGACTGAACACTTACAGCTCAAACACATCATCCAGCTATCAAAGCCTGCCCATTATGAAGCTTTATTATCACCTACAGGCTCTTTATGAAGTCTGTTTATGAAATAAACGCTCTTTACAAAGGCTCTTACATAGACACTTAAGACACATTAGGAGTCCTCGCAGAGGACAGAGCTTTAATCTCAAGAGACAACGGCCTTTAACACCAATACAGTTCATTAGGCTTTATTCTCTTATTTACATAAGTGATTGTTAAATGTGATTAAACACGAACATACATGCGTAAGAAACAGCTCTGGCGCGCGCACACACACACACACACAGAGAGAGAGAGAGAGAATCTGGCAAAGCGGTACAAATGTCATCCCATTATACAGGAGTCATCCAGTTGTCTAATGATGCATGCTGTCTCCATAAGGACAGTGCATTCACTTCATTCAATCACACACACACACACGATATGCACAGTACAATAACAGTAATATCAGAAATAACACACACACACTGCTCCTCAAACCTCTCATGAAATCTCATCGGCATTACAGAAGCGCTCAATCTGCGCATATTTCAGCTGAGTTTAAATGAACGCACGCGAGTCTCTCAGTCAGTCTCAAATGATGTCATGTTTCTAAATCAGTCCTCGCAGCCTCCCGAGCAAACAGCGGCGAGGAGACCGCCGAGCTCAACTCATATTTGACTGAAACCAGCCCCCCTCAGAGCTGAGCTGAGCTGAGCTGAGATCAGCCCATGAACTAACACAGGACTTACTGTCATCTTCTGTGCCGGGGGCTCGTCGCTCTCAGGACATGTTTGCGCGGCTCGAGGTGAAAGCTCCAGTCCGTACGCGGAGACCGTCCGCGGCGCAAGTCATGGCGGATCTCCGCTGCTCCAGAACACCCCGGCGGCTCTCCAGCGGCCAGACGAGATAACAGAAACCCTCCCTCTGAGGAGCTGTCTCAACACCTACTGAGCTGCCTAGCTAGACAGCATCTGTGACGCGCTCCGAATCAGCTGAGTGAGGGAGTGAGGGAGCGCAATAACGCAACCGTGCTGCCAAAACGCTGTCCTAAAACGCTCCATATAGAAAACATGCTCATTTGACCAGCAAAGATGACGCCCAAAATGTAACCCCAAAACACTGCCCACTAATAAAAAGTTAACATTATCCAAAAAGGCTAAATTATCCCCTTATTTTGTCAATGCCTATAATAGCCAAACATGTTGTCACTGGCTTATATTTGCCAAATATGTGGTATTCGCCTAACGCCCCAAAATGCTCCCCTCTAAGGTAGTCATGTGTCCTATATGGGTCATTATTTGGTCATTATTCATTTGTCCAGCCATGGCCGATGAGAGGAGGGTCCGTGCTCTTCTACTGGACTGAGAGACATGGAGAAGCACAGTGGCTTCACAACAGAAAGGTCATCTGCTAATACACTGTAAAAAATTATTTTCAAAGATTACTGGAAGAAAATAGTATTTCAGTATTTCTACTTCAAAATTCCATGCTTGCTGTTTCTTTTTTATATAAATTGAAAATTACTAGCGATTTCTGAGTGAAAAATTGTTTCTACACCAAATTATTTGTCAGTGCATGCTGATCCAGACCAGTTCTCAGTCTGTTTCTTGATGAGACGCAATGCTTTATGCTTCAGCTTCTTTTCATTTACAGAAACTCACCATTTTTGGCTGAAATGTACATTAATCTATGCTAATGACCTGTTAAGAGCTGTTGCATACATAGTGGAGTGTACTGTTGTATTAAATATCAGCATGTCTGGTATTATGTCTGATTGACATCTGTGCCAATATTAAGCATAACGGCACTCCTCCTACTGTGATATTAAATATCAGTATTCCTGTAGTTCATGAAAATCATGCCTCATCAGCCTCTACTGAACCTTTGTAGACCCTACTAGAACAATGCATTCATAGTGTTAATATGCAAATGATGCACTCACATAACATTCAAAAACATCAACATTAAATATGCTTTGAAATTAGATCTTAAAATCAGCATTAATGGAAATTCACCATATCTATTTTCAAAATGCATCTTGTCATGAATGATTTATCCATGCATTTCTGTCTTTTTTTCCCCTTTCAGTTTGTAATTTTAATTAAAATTTTATAACTAGAGCTTCCAGTCTTTTCTCTGGTGATGTATGCTGGACTTCTCCAGTCATTTAGTCTGCTTAAACCCTGCTTAAACTTTCTCAAATGTAACCTCAAGCCTCAAGTCCCCACCCTCTGAACCCTACATTTTTTCTTTTTTGAAAATCCATTTCAGTCAGAATACAGAAGCACATTTCTGTTGCTACTTGCCTTACATCACAACTTTAATCTTCTGTCTGCAGAAGCACTTAAAACAGTTTTTGAGTGAAAAGCAGAGCGCTCAACAAGGTGACCTTAATCAAGCGGAGCATTTGGATGTTGACTTTGAGTGGAAATACATTAATATCTGTCTCTACTGTCTTTTTAGCGTGTGAAAGGAAATTGTGGTGCATGTGCTCTGATCAGAACAGATCAAAAAGAATGCAGCTACGCATTCCAGTTTTAAATGCACAAATAGCGTTTTTATGTAGATCAGACAAAGATTAGTACCAGTTTAAAAAGTCGTCATGTAAGGTTCCATTTTGATTAGGACTGTTTATGTAGTCAGTTGTTCATGTAGACAGCAAGTCAGCACAGTAGAGTTTGAGACACAGCCCATCTCTCTCTCTCTCTCAATCTCTGTTTCTCCCTCCAGGATGAGACAGGACTTCTGAGTCGCAGCTGATATGGTTGAGTTTGACGGCCTGCAGCCTTCAGTGGCTCCCCAGTGTTTTTCACAGCAGTCACTGTGGGCACGAGAGGAAAGACGTCACAGGAACCTCTGCCCACTGCACTCACTGACCCTACCAGCAAACACAGCCGAGACAGAGACAGAGACAGAGACAGGAATAGCACATCCACTGCCCAGCAACGTCACTTCATTTTTGCATGATAACTCAAGAGTTAATGCACATCAATGCTTTTGTTAGGTATTGACTCACTAGATTTAAACATGATACTATTTAGAGTCACATGATCTCACACACTCCTCCAGTATCCGCGTTGAGCTTCTGTGGCAGTGGCTATTTTGGGCACATTCTCTGCACTTTCAGACATTTACTGCAGTGGTTTCCAAACCCAGCACTGCACATGGTGTAAGTTTCCCTTATCCAACAAACCTCATTCAACTCATCGGATCATTAGTAGAGACTCCAACACTTCAAACGGGTGACAGATTAAGAGACATGCAAAATGTGCAATGCTGAGGACAGCCAAGCCACTCATATAGTGTACAATCTAAATATGAGTGTCGACATCTTGATGATAAACGCCCCATCATCTCCTCTCGAATGGGTGCTTATGTGAAGATGAATCCAGAGATCTAGAGGCCGAGATGCATATGTTCCAAGTAGATTGGCAAATTATGCAAACATAACTGGCTGCACCACTTGCTTTAATCATTTAATGACAGCCCCCTTTTAACAGTGTTGTAAAATAGTGACATACTGTACAATTACATTGCTATAGTATTTTATAGCAAATTATTCGTATTCATATCATTATGGGTTCATTCCATAGGTGTAAAGGTTTTTCTACTGTACAAGCTGTATTTTCTATCCCCTTACCCTAACCCTAACCCTACACCTAAACCTACCCCTCACACAAAACTACAGGCATTTTTAGATGTTCAAAACACTTAATTCCCCAGAAGGTCAAAATTGAATGGTATTACTATCCTTGTGGGGACATTTGGTCCTTATAACATAATCAATACCAGTACATACACACACACAAAGAAAGTTGCATTCTCAGAAATTAATATAAAAAAATGTTCATCAAGTTTATGGCTTTTTGTTATATTGTTGTTTTTATTTTAGTGGCCCTCACATCCATATTTTTTATACTTGTAGGAGTTTTATAACAAAAAGTGAACTTTTTTGTGTAGCAAAAGCATTGACACTGACCATGAGGTTAATGGACAATTCACACAATGACGTATAGAGATGTTATTGCATGTTAAAATGCTAAAAAACATAATAAGCTGCATTTGTCGTGAACAGGCGAGACGAAGCAAGAATCCACATGCAAGCACAGTTTAATTGAAATAAGCACATACTGTACACAGATAATTCAGACCTAAAACAGTATTAAATCCATACAAGGGAATCAGGAATAACAAGTTCAAGTCCAGGAGGGAGGTGGAGCACAGGCCGATTCGGGAAGGGATGGAGAGCCAGGCTTGTGAGGTGGAAGAGGGTCTGGAGACTGAGGTTGACCTGGGTGTAGCCGGAGGAGCTGGTGACCAATGTAGCAGAGCAGGCAGAGCAGGTGACCACCACAGCAGAGCAGACGGGACCGAAGATCCCCATAGTGGAACAGAAGACCACCAGGGTGGAGCTGAGGGATCTGAAGACCACCACAGTGGCACAGGCGGAGCTTGAGACCACCATGGCTGAGCAAAAGCCCACCACAACAGAACAGACGGAAGTCTCAAAGAGAGCAGATTAGTAACAGCCTCTGTGACTCAAAAAAGAGACAACCTCTGTGATCATGACGTGGCAGGCTGAGAGTTCAGGGACAACCTCCCTGGCCGTGACAGGACAGGCAAAGGGTTGAGGGACGGCCTCCGTGGCCGCCTCGGGAGGATCTGGAGCAGACACCGCTGCCTCAGGAGGATCTGGACAAGTGTGTGCGGCCAACACAAACAAGATGGTAACCGCCATCATGGGCAGTGCAGCTGATGGAGGGAGGACCGCCTGGCTTCAGAGCGCTGAGGCTACGGGGATGGACATAAGCAGTGGGTCTCTCACACTGGAAAACAGCCTCCCATGTCCAGAGGCATTGTTTGTAGGCTCTGGCATGATGGTTGGAGACTCTGACATGGCAATCATGATGGCTGAGGACTCTGGAGTGGTGGCTACTGTGGAAGTGTCACATTCCTCCTCTGTGACTCCACAGTAAATGCAGAGCCGCTCAGTTGTAATGCAAGGTCAATATAATATTCTAGTGTCCAGTCTGGGTGCCACAATGGCATACATGAACATAGTGGCTCTGATTATTTTTAAAATGTAGATTAGATTTTCTGAGCCACCTTTTATAAAATGAATGGATTTGGATTTGTAGTGTTTACTTTCACTTTTGGGTACATTAGTGTTTTTGAAACCAGGTGCTTTTTGCTTTTAATAACAATTATTAATCATACTTACAGGTTGTGATTCAGAGGAGCAAGCTGGTCCAAACAAACTGGGCATGAAGCAAATGAAGCAAATTCAGCTTCACAGCACAGAGCACAGCGTCTTCTCAACATTATGTTATCCACACGAACGAGCTACAGCATTTGATGGAGGTTCGAGTTTTCACGGGATGTCCACGCAGACCGTATGTAGGCATTATTCAAATTGTTAACTTGTGACATATGAACTTCATGATGCACTTTCAGCTTTACAACTTTGCAGACTGTTTACATTCACATACAGCTACATTACACACTGCATGAAATGAAGTTAAAAAAAAAAACATAATAGGGTCACTTTAAAAAAGACATCATTCAATTTTACTTAAGTAACTTATTGGTGTGTTATCTGTAATTGTACTGAACTTGAGTACTTTTGCCACTGCCTTTAATCACACCACTAAATCTGAGAACATTACAATATATTTGAGGTGCTGCTTTTCTATGTATTTACATTATTTAAATTTAATAACATGCTATTTTTATACTCTAGTTTTTGTGCTCTTCATAGCACTGAGATAGCTCTCTTAGGGTTAATCAATGATCTCCTCAAGATTTCTGACTCTAGAGACAGTAGTATCATGGCCAACCTAAAACTCAGTGCGTCTTTTAATGAAGATGTGCTTCCCTATACCTAAACAATAGACAATGTTGTGTCTTTTGGGAATCAAAAATCACCTCCAGTCTTGTGGAGTTCCCCAAGGCTCTGTTTTAGAGCCACTTCTTTTTGTAATCTATTTGCCTTCTCTAGGCCAAAAAAAAAACAAAACAAAAAAACAGGGCCAGGTCAAATTTCTCAAAGTTTTTTGTAAGTACAGACCTCAAGTGCCTTGTTAGACGTTACTCTTATCTATGCTTTGACATTGTTGGTGCCCTGTTAAAGCTCTCCACTTCTCTTCATGTCATGGGACCAATGGTGAATCTGTCATTCATGCCTTCAACTCTTCATGTTTGGATTACTGAAACTGGTCTTCCTTCTAAATATCTTCAGAGGGTAAATCTGTCCTTGTCCAAACACACACACATCTCTCTCTTCCTCCAGAAACCACACTGGCTGCCTGTGGCTCCTCACATGCAGTTTAAAATTCTACTCACCAGTTTTAAAGCCCTGCATGGTTTTGCGCCACAGTATTTGGCCGATTTGATTCACCCCGATGCTCCTGCTCGGCTTCTTAGGTCCTATGGATCCAATTTATTAATGTTTTCCAAGTTCATATTGTCTTCTGTGAGTGGCAGGGCTTTCGGTGGAACTCCCTCTGTGAAATGTCATCTCTCCCTACATTCAAATCCCAGTTGTTTGCTCAGGGTTATTGACATATTTATGTCCTCTGCCTCTTTTTGCTGTATTCATTATTTGCCTTCTTTCATACTTGTTTGTTATGATGTTTTTTATAGATTCCAGTCTTCGCTGTGCAGTGACCTTGGGTTTGTGAAAAGTGCTATAGAAACACAATTTGAGAGAGTACGTATGTTATTTATTCCAGCCTGGTCTGTTTATACATACACTCTTAAAAATAAAGGTGCTTCATAAGATTCTTTACAGTGATGCCATAGAAGAACCATTTTTGGTTCCACAAAGAACCATTCAGTCAAAGGTTCTTTAAAGAACCATCTTTTTCTTACCTTTTTATAATCTGAAGAACCTTCTTTCACCACAAAGAAGCTTTTGTGAAACAGAAAGGTTCTTCAGATGTTAAAGATTCTTTATGGAACCATTTAGACAAAAAGGTTCTTCTATGGCATCGTGAAGCACCTTTATTTTTAAGAGTGTAGGTATTAGTATGTAACATTTACAGGCGCAAATCATACATTTCTGTATGTTCAGAAACTTACAATATGTACGGCAGCAACTAAAATGTAAACATTATTTACAGCTAAATAATGTAACATTTATGAATAATTTATGTCATATAGGCACTTGGATCATTGCACTTTCACCATTTTATAGATACATTTTAGATCGCTTAACCCAGGGTTCCTCAAATCTTGCCCTGGAGGGCCAATGTGCTGCAGAGTTTAACTCCAACCCTGATCAAACTCACCTACCTGTGATTTTCTAATGATCCTGAAGACACTGATAGGCATGCTCAGGTGTGTTTGATAAGGGTTAGAGCTAAGCTCTGTAGGGAAGTGGATCTTGTGGGCCAGATTTGAGGATCCCTGCCTTAACACAACCCTCAAACCTAAACATAATTTACACAGAATATAAACCAAAAATATATAGGCCTACATAACAGACAGAAATATGTAGGCCTACATGCCAATTTTTTTTTTTTTACAATAGAATCAAAATAATAATGCCATGTTTTCTACTTATATATAAGGATTCGTACATTTCTTCATGTTTGTAAAGTTGTTCATATGTAATAATTTACATTTTAGATGCTGTCAGTATGACAATATTGTATGTTTCAGTGTCTGTGCAAACGTAAATATAGGTGTGGTAGAGCGACACTTTATGTACCTACATATGAATACTCATGAGATCATGTTAAAGCCGTACATGCAATAATTCATTTGTCACACCAAACTGAACTGCAAAAGGTGATAAATCCACACTTTCAGAAGTGTGCTTTTTATCATCTTGTCTTCTAATGTTTGCAGTGGTTTATGGATGTTTGAATCTGCAGATGTTTTTCTGTTTTCTCTGTAGATGGCATTACGCCCTGTTCATGGCCCTGCACTAAAGTCCTTGAAACAATCCCAGCACCGCTCACACTTGCTCTCCATCTCCTTGTCTTTTTGTTTTCATTGTTTGGAGGGAATGTGTGCATACTGAACATGCTGTACAGTGTTGCGATGCGATGGCATTTGTAAGTACTGAGCAGGGCCGTGGAATCTGAGCTTCCATACCTGCGCTGGCACTCTCTGACAACTGCGTTCAGCTCGACTGAAGACGCTATCAGCATGAAATCACTACAAGCTTATTATTGACAGTCAGATAAGAAAGACAGAGATTACAATAGACAGCAGAAGACACGGCTCTTCCTCTGGCTTCTCCACCTCAGTGGCATTGAGAAGACAAACCGACAGAAAGAGGAACTGAAGCTTGTGCTCTTCTGATGTGCTCACTGACTCTGACGAGACGAGCACAGGGTGACCTCCATGCTTCCGCAAGAGAAAGCTTTTTGGCTTCTTAGACTGGATTTTGAGAGGAGACTAATCTGGGGACATGGTCAGACCTCTGCAGATACAGCAAAACGCTCTACTCGAGCATAAGTGCATGCATCCCTCACCCCTTTTTTAAGGGACCATAAGTAATTGGACAGTTGGCTCAAAAGCTGTTTCATGCACAGATGTGGGCTATTCCTTCATTATTTCTACGGCAGTTAAGCAGGTAAAAGGTCTGGAGCTGATTCTAAGTGTGCCATTTGCATTTGGAAGCTGTTGCTGTGAACCACATCATGCGGTCAAAGGATCTCTCCATACAAGTGAAACAGACCATTGTTAGGCTTCAAAAACAAAACAGATTTTAAGATCAACCTGTACCAGAATGACGGGAAGAAAAAAGTCTGGAGAAGGCTTGGAACAGCTCATGATCAAAGCACAGAGCATCATCTGTGAAACATGGAGCAGTGTGATGCATGAGCGTGCATGGCTTCAGTGGCTCTGAGTTACTGGTGTTTAGTTATGATGAGACAGAAGCAGAAGCTGATGTCCATGAGTTCCAGACTTAAGGCAGGTTTTGCCAGCAAAGGATTCTCAACAAAATATTAAAAATGAACATTTTATTTATGATTGGATTTATTTGTTCAATTACATCTGAGCCTCTGAAAATGGGGGGTGGGGGCAAAAGCAATTTCCGGAATACTTCCGGACCAGACTGTATTTTTGACATTGAAAAAACATTTAGCTTCAACCTTCAAAATATATTTCAAAATGCATTTCAGCGGGAAAAATTACATTGTAAAGTATATTCCTTGCTGAATGCCATTCAAATGCGTTACACATTACAGACAACAAATAAAGCTTTTCTGTGCCACAAGTGTGACATATGTGAATGTGCTTTCATCAATTAAAATATATGGAGGGCTTTTAAAAATATATTTCCAAAAACTATATTGGTATAAACTATATAAATATATTATGAAACATACGTTAGCAAATATATTTGGCCTTTTTTTTGTATATTTAAAAATGTATTTATTTATTTTTTCGAATGGGTGCAGCAGTAATACAAGGTATTAAAGTCACCATGGAATTAAAATGATCAGTTTCATTGCAGAGGTTATTATAAATAATTTGTCCATGCACATCAGTATTTTGTTTTATTCATGTGCCCTCATTAACTTTAGTCATAAACATGAACCTCTTCTCATACGTGCATCTCTGATGATGGTAATTCCTGTAGCAGCGCTGCTGCGTTTCTCTCTCTGCGTCTGAGACAGCAGGTGGGTTTGTGTGGCTGCCAGGATAATTTAGAGCAAAGACCAAGCTAGATCAGGTCTCAGCTGCTGTTCATGTTCAGCCTGCTGCTTTTGAGTGAATCTACAGAGATGCTGCCAGAACGCTGAATAGATCTATTACAACCATAGCATGAGGCTGTTCATGCCTCTAACACACCAAACTAATCTCATCCAGTGATCATTCAAGGAAAACCAGAGTGTCCTTTGTATAGAAATACTGTAACATTCAGAACTCAAAAAGCCCACCAGGAAATTCCTTGAAATCATTCATTAAGCACTCAGAAATCAGTATGTGTGACCACACACATTTACTCCACGCATTACAGAAATGGGCTATAAAATAGCTCCACAAATTACAAATATCACACATTTATATACATTTTATGAATCTGTTTATATTTACACAGCCATTCAAAAGTTTGGGGTCAGTAAGATCTTTTTAACCGAATTTACTTTTATTCAGCGAGGACGCATTAAACTGATCAAAAGTGCCAGTGAAGACATTTATAATGTTACAAAAGACTTCTATTTCAAATAAATGCTGTTCTTTTGAACTTTCTATTCATCTGTGAATCCTAAAAAAATAAATTTAGTTTTCAAAATTGATGATAATCAGAAATGTTTCTTGAGCAGCAGCATATTAGAATGATTTCTGAAGATCATGTGACACTGAAGACTGGAGTAATGATGCTGAAAATACAGCTGCGCATCACAGAAATACATTACAGGTATTCACATAGAAAACAGCTATTTTACATTGTAATAATATTTAACTATTTTACTGTATTTTTGATCATATAAATGCAGCATTTGTGACAGAAGAGACTTCAAAAACATTCACAAAGCTTAGTGACCCCAAACCTTTGAACGCTAGTGCACATCACTGATCAGCCACACAGCAGAACCCCAGCATTATGATGGCTTGATCTCAAACACCACTCCTGTTTTCTCAAAGACAAGTGAAAGTGGAGTATGATGTGGTGTTAGTCAGACAGAGACAAGCATCTGCTGGAGTTTGAGCGGCGATGCAGAGCTGTTAGTCATCACAGATGATACGGTAACCAGGCAACCCTGCTAGAAAAATACATGTGTCATCACAGCGCTGGGTTTCCCTGGAAACAGGAGACTGAGACGAGTGTGAGTGTGAGTGTGAAGGTGTGAGGGACGCCGCAGTGAACACTGACCTGTGACGTCCAGCTCGAGTCACAGAATGTTCTCAGACGGTGACGTCATAAGGCTGCAGGTGAGATGAAACGAGGGAGGACAAAACCTCCGCTGAAAGTGTGTTTAGTTTGATTTGAAACAGATGAGCGTGGGTCTGGCGATGTTTTATCGTGTTGTTAATAGGTTAACGCTATATTGAGTTTGAAATGACCTGCAGACTGCTGGAGTCAAACACTTCAATGTTATGACACAGCGGTCGTGAGTTCTCATACAAGAACACATCTAATCGTTACTTCACCTTTTCTGATACTGTTGAAAATGTCAAGTGCTGCTCAGCTTCCTTTAAGCTCTCTCATGTGCGGAGATACAGCTGTACAACATCCGATTCCAGTCTGTCTGATCACTGCACAGCGATGGATGGAACTTCAGGTCATCTGAGACTAGGATGAGTTTGTTTCTTCATCAGATTTGGAGAAATGTATGTTGTATGTAAGGGTTTAAAATGTATGTAAGAGATAGCATAATAAGAGATTTCAAAGCTATTTTTAAAAGGCTGGTCATTTTTGACCAGGAACTCCAAATGAAGTGAAGTATTTTCAGCACAGCACAAGGGTTCAAGAAAGCAGAGCTTCCAAAATGAATCAATCATTACACTGAAAGAATCAACAATCACTAATATGCACTGAAGAACCGTTCACAATAAGACCTGAAAAAATATTGAGACAGCAAACAGAGTTGATTTCATGTTGACTCTATACTCAAGACAGGATTTTGGTGTTGAAGCAGGCTGATATTGTTGGGCGGTTTGTACTGCGGTTGGATCAGGGCAATGGTGTGTCTCGTGTCTTTTGGGAACTCCTGCTGACCTCATGAGACAGATGGAGTACACACTCCTCACATCATCCACACTAGAGATCAAATGTGCTGCTGTCGTCAGGCAAGAATCCCCAGAGAGAGAGAGAGAGAGAGATGAGATGAGATGAGATGAATAAAAGAGGAATGATGAAAGGCCCCATAACACGAGTGTGTGCCCCTTGCGCTGCCTGAGTTCGGTTCTCCAGCTCCTGTTAAGATCTGAATCAATATTGTACATGTGTGCTATTCTGAATTCTGCAGCGCTGGCCACCTATCAAACCATTACTAATCACTGAACTGACCTCACCTAAACAAACAACCAGGCTCAGATCACTACATTCACACATGCTGACGGCTGAAGACAAGCTAATGAAGACTAACTTCAATTTTTCAAACACGGTCAGTCTATTACTGGCTGCCATATGTCCAGTTAACAGTACTTTCTTGAATTGAAACCGAGTGCATTAGTGCCACCCAGTTTTCCTTGTTTTTTTCCCATAGGGATTTTTTAAAATCCTTTGTTAAAATGTTATAAGCAATGAACTAAACCAACCAGCAACAAGGAAAATCACAACATTACGATCTTTCATTTAAAGGAAAAAAGTGCGTGAAAGTCAGACAAATGGCAAAAGTGCAAGACACCTAAAACAAGTGTAGTCAGGGAAAGATGTACAATCTATGGAAGCCCATTTCCGCCAATGAATACATTTTTTTGATTTTTATCTCATAATTCCCCCCCCCCCCCCCC
>NW_015547676.1:188863-192199 GCF_001515605.1 Sinocyclocheilus anshuiensis
TATATAAACTCACAATTGTAAGAAAATGTCAGAATTGTGAGCTGATTTGCAATTGTGCGTTTATATCTTACAATTCTAAGAAAAAAGTCAGAATTATGAGATAAAATTTGCAATTATCTTTTTTTTTTCATGGCAGAAACTAGCTTCCATAACAATCCCATAAAACATTTATTAAAGTATTGTGAGAGTGTAGAAAGACTCGATTACATCATCTGTGGTGCAAAGCTAAAGAACTTGTTTGCTTGTTGTGTCTCTTTAACTGATTGGAATTTTCTGCGTAGCATCATGGGTAATGTTATTTATTTACTTTTTTAAACACAAATTCCACTGTTAAACAATTATTTACAAAAAAACTGAAATAATGCAAACTAATGCATTAAAGAAAAGCACATCTCATCAAATAACAACCCGATTAACAAATGATTAACAAGAAAATGAAGTTCTTACTTCCAGAACCCAACTGCTGCGCTCTGTAGCACTCATCATGTTCTCACATCAATATCAACCTGAGCTCCATTAAAACCAGTAGCACATCTGTCTGCAGTAGAATGGCTTTATGTTTAGTATGAAAGCAGTGCACTATTAAAGCAGTCACCTCTGTGGTAGTGTCCTTGAGTCTGTGTGAAGCAGTGTCCATCTGTCAGTCAGACATGCTTCTCCTGATGCTCCTCCTAACCTTGACGCTCAGGCTGAGCCACTTCTGTCCCCGGGGCTGAGATGTGAATGCATAATATCAGCACACCATTATCTGTCAGACCTGATGCCACACAGAGGAGCACAGCATGCTGGGGAAGAGCAGTGCCGAGGCTGAATCTGTTCTCTGTAAAGGCGTGAAAGAGCTCGCTCAGATGACTGGGTTACAGCAGTCAGACACAATGACTGCGCTGTGTAAATGGGGCTGTATAGACAGGAATAAATGCAGCAGAGCCATAATATAGCAGTGTGTGTTCCTCATGTATCAGAACACACTGCATTAGTCAAATCATCCGTCAGCCAGACATCAGCCTTGTATCAAAGGACAATTCCTGAAATCCCTCGCTGCAATTTTGGGCTCCCAGAACCAGAAGTCCATAGTCACCCTCAGTTAAAATCATGTTTCAGGGGCCCTTTGATTGAAATCTCATTTTCAGTTTGTCTGGATCATCTGTTTATATGTATGTATATTTGTAGAGTTAATTGTTTACATTTTTGTAATTCTATGTTTGTTGTTAATGCGTGAAGTGCTTTTAAGTATTAATGTGCATGTATTCATGTCACCAGTGTCAAATACAAATTTCCGCTCTGTGACAAGCAGAATGGACAATAAAGTTAAACTAAACATAAACTTGAGTCTGAACACTGGATGCAGACTGACAGGTTTCTCTCTCTGTGATGAACTGTGTTTTTACTGTCCGGACACAAACATACAAGCACTGCTCTCTACCTTGAAACCTCCTCATGAGGAGAAAAGGAAACCAGTGTGAATGTAGGGTTGTAACTCCATATTTATTCAGAGAGGAGCATTCTGGAGGTGAAGCCTCATTGATCTGTTGTTCACGGTGTGTCTGCACATTGATTATTGATCTCAGAGCTGCTTCAGATTCTTCCCATGATGCTTCATGAATAAAGAGCTCAGGACATGAAAGGAATTGATTAAAGGAGCACAGAAATGAATGAGGACAAATCACAGATGCAAACGCCGCTCATGAAGGCTACAGAAACCAGCGTTGCTTCAGCAGGGCCCTCATTAGGCTTCATGAGCTTATGAAAACTCCAGCCGTGGCGTGAATGTCAGTGACTGAATGATGCCCATCACTGAGAAGTGATTTACCTATTTAGCTCACCTGTATATATACTTGGCTGAGTGAGATTTGGATTGTGGAGGAATTGCTTATGTGCTCTGTGTCTTGCTGGTGACCATTCTGTTTTCACCTTGTGTTATGCTTTTTGCCTTTTTGGCTCCAGTCCAGGTGCTCTCAGAGTCCACTTCAGAGCCCGCTCCAGTCCGGGAGCCTTCAGAGTCCACTCATGAACCCGCTCCAGTCCGGGAGTCCTCAGATTCCACTCAAGAGCCTGGCAGGACATGAAAGGAATTGATTAAAGGAGCACAGAAATGAATGAGGACAAATCACAGATGCAAACGCCGCTCATGAAGGCTACAGAAACCAGCGTTGCTTCAGCAGGGCCCTCATTAGGCTTCATGAGCTTATGAAAACTCCAGCCGTGGCGTGAATGTCAGTGACTGAATGATGCCCATCACTGAGAAGTGATTTACCTATTTAGCTCACCTGTATATATACTTGGCTGAGTGAGATTTGGATTGTGGGGGAATTGCTTATGTGCTCTGTGTCTCTGTGTTTTGCTGGTGACCATTCTGTTTTCACCTTGTGTTATGCTTTTTGCCTTTTTGGCTCCAGTCCAGGTGCTCTCAGAGTCCACTTCAGAGCCCGCTCCAGTCCGGGAGCCTTCAGAGTCCACTCATGAACCCGCTCCAGTCCGGGAGTCCTCAGATTCCACTCAAGAGCCTGGTCCAGTCCGGGAGCTCTCAGAGTCCACTCATGAACCCGCTCCAGTCCGGGAGTCCTCAGAGTCCACTCAAGAGCCCGTTCCAGTCCGGGAGCCCTCAGAGTCCACTCATGAACCCGCTCCAGTCCGGGAGTCCTCAGATTCCACTCAAGAGCCCGCTCCAGTCCGGGAGCCCTCAGAGTCCATTCATGAACCCGCTCCAGTCCGGGAGTCCTCAGATTCCACTCAAGAGCCTGGTCCAGGCCGGGAGCACTCAGAGTCCACTCCATAGCCTGGTCTACTCTGGGAGCCCTCAGAGTCCACTCCAGAGCCCACTCCAATTCGAAAGCCCTCAGAGTCCACTCATGAACCCACTCCAGTCCGGGAGCCCTCAGAGTCTGTTTCAGTCTATGAGTTCACTCCAGACCCCACTCAAGTCTATGAGTTCACTCCAGACCCCACTCAAGTCTATGAGTTCACTCCAGACCCCACTCAAGTCTATGAGTTCACTCCAGACCCCACTCAAGTCTATGAGTTCACTCCAGACCCCACTCAAGTCTATGAGTTCACTCCAGACCCCACTCAAGTCTATGAGTTCACTCCAGACCCCACTCAAGTCTATGAGTTCACTCCAGACCCCACTCAAGTCTATGAGTTCACTCCAGACCCCACTCAAGTCTATGAGTTCACTCCAGACCCCACTCAAGTCTATGAGTTCACTCCAGACCCCACTCAAGTCTATGAGTTCACTCCAGAGACTCCAGAGCTCTACGAGTTCACTCCCGAGCCTGCACCGGTCTATGAGTCCGCTCCAGAGCCCACTCAAGCCACTCAAGTCACTCCCGAGCCTGC
>NW_015547676.1:192297-193786 GCF_001515605.1 Sinocyclocheilus anshuiensis
AGTCTATGAGCCCACCCCAGTCTATGAGTTCACTCCAGAGCCCACTCAAGTCTATGAGTTCACTCCAGAGCCCACTCAAGTCTACGAGTTCATTGAGTTCATTCCTTCAGTCTATGAGTCCGCACTAGTCTATGACTTCACTCCAGAGCCCACTCAAGTCTATGAAGTCTATGAAGAGCCCACTCAAGTCTATGAGTTCACTCCAGAGCCCACTCAAGTCTATGAGTTCACTCCAGAGCCCACTCAAGTCTATGAGTTCATTCCAGAGTTCTCTTCAGTCTATGAGTCTGCTCCAGTCTACGAGTTCACTCCTGAGCTTGTTCCAGTCCAAGAGTCCACTACTGAGTCTGCTCTAGTTCCTCCCGAGGTGATGGTTTCTGCTGCAGAACCTCCCGAGGCGGCGTCCGCTTCAGCTCCCCTCTGGGTCAAGGTAAAGTTACGGTCAAGGGGACCGTTGCTGAACTGTCTGCCTGTCCTGTTACAGCCATCAAGGCTGTTACTAAACTCTCTGTGCTCCTCTTTGCAGTCCTGCCTGAGCTGCTAGGGGGTTCATCGGCCCTGTCGGCTCCGCTGAGGTGGTCGTCGGCACCGCCTTTGCTGTCTGCCGCTCTGCCCTGGTTGCCCGCTGGGGTTGTTGTTCGGCCGGAGCCTCACTGGTCTGTCCCTCCGGTCCCGCCTTGGCCTCCTGCCTTGCCGGCCCCGTCCTGGCCTCCTGCCCTGCCCTGGCCCTCTGGCCTACCTCTGTTTCTAGACCTCTTTCACTACATGGACCTGGCCCGCCATCCCTCCCCCTGGTCTGCCTCCGTTCCGCCTCCCTCCGGGATTTCATTGACTTTTTGGTAGCGTCTGGTATCCGCTCCTTAGAGGAGGGGTAATGTCACAGCGTCTAGTTGGTGTGCCCATGTATAGCCACTAGAGGACACGCTTAGATTTGTTTGTTTCTCTGGCCCCCTCAGAGTCCATTCATGAACCCGCTCCAGTCCGGGAGTCCTCAGATTCCACTCAAGAGCCTGGTCCAGGCCGGGAGCACTCAGAGTCCACTCCATAGCCTGGTCTACTCTGGGAGCCCTCAGAGTCCACTCCAGAGCCCACTCCAATTCGAAAGCCCTCAGAGTCCACTCATGAACCCACTCCAGTCCGGGAGCCCTCAGAGTCTGTTTCAGTCTATGAGTTCACTCCAGACCCCACTCAAGTCTATGAGTTCACTCCAGAGCCCACTCAAGTCTACGAGTTCACTCCCGAGCCTGCACCGGTCTATGAGTCCGCTCCAGAGCCCACTCAAGTCTACGAGTTCATTCCAGTGTTCTCTTCAGTCTATGAGTCCGCGCTAGTCTATGATTTCACTCCAGAGCCCACTCAAGTCTACGAGTCTGCTCCAGAGCCCACTCAAGTCTATGAGTCCGCTCCAGAGCCCACTCAAGTCTACGAGTTCATTCCAGTGTTCTCTTCAGTCTATGAGTTCACTCCCGAGCCTGCACCAGTCTACGAG
>NW_015547676.1:195129-199302 GCF_001515605.1 Sinocyclocheilus anshuiensis
TATGAGTTCACTCCAGAGTTCTCTTCAGTCTATGAGCCCACCCCAGTCTATGAGTTCACTCCAGAGCCCACTCAAGTCTATGAGTTCACTCCAGAGCCCACTCAAGTCTATGAGTTCACTCCAGAGCCCACTCAAGTCTATGAGTTCACTCCAGAGCCCACTCAAGTCTACGAGTTCACTCCCGAGCCCACACCAGTCTGAGTCCGCCCCAGAGCTCACTCAAGTTTTAGCCACTAGGGGGTTCATCTGCCTTATCAGCCCTGCTGAGGTGGTTGTCAGCTCCGCCTTTGCTGCCTGCCAAGCTTCTGACTCCGCCCTAGCTATCCGTCGGGCTTCCTGTTCGGCCAGAGTCTTGCTGGTTTGTCCTGCCGGCCCTGCCCTGGCCTCCTGCTCCACCCTGGCACCCTGCTCCACCTCTGTCTCCAGGCCCTCTTCCACTACATGGGCCTGGCTCACCATTCTTCCCCCTGATCCACCTCCATCCCACCTCCCTTCTGGACTTCTTTGACTTTTTATGGAGCGTCTGGAATCCACTCCTTAAGTGGGGGATTATGTCACAGTCAGCAGCTGGTATGCCCTTGATAGCCACCAGAGGGCACTCTTCCGAACTATTGTTTATTTGCATTGGACTCCAACTCCCATCACCCTTTGCCTGGACTATCAAGTCTCATTGACTCCAGCTGTGTGTGATTTACCTATTTAGCTCACCTGTATATATACTTGGCTGAATGAGCTTTGTATTGTGGAGGAATTGCTTATGTGCGCTGTGTCTTGCTGGTGACCATTCTGTTTTCACCTTGTGTTATGCTTTTTGCCTTTTTGTCTCATGTGGATTACGACTTTGGATTACTTTATTAAATGCTGCACTTGGATCTTTCATAGAATCTGTGAGTGTTTCGTGACAGCCTCTGTAATAATTCTCTGATACATAAGTGAAAATCACTGCATGGCATAAATTATAAATTTATTAGGCAGAATATTAGCAAAAGTGGTTTTCTCCGTTATCTCATACATGACATAAGCGTGCTCCGGCCCGGAAAGTTTAGTGCATGTGTGAGTGCAGGCCAGCTGGGGAGTGGGGAGGGGGGATAATTGCGCTCGGGCTCGGTTCAAGGCAACCGTGCCTAGTGTAAGTACACCCTAAGTCTATAAAAGGAATAAAATAAGTAGGATCACACAAAATATATAATAGGCTATAATATAATTTACAGATTAACAAAAGGAAAAAAACAACAACTGTGCAACAAGTATAGGCTACACCCGTTTTTGTGACACTCTTAATGCATTTTATTTATTTTCTTTATATCTTTATTTGATTTAATCCATCTGATCGCACAGGCACACGCACATGCAAACAACATTAGTTCTACCATTGCCTGACATTTCAGCCATTCACCATCAATCTAAAATGCAGTCAACCAAACATAAAAGTTACACTGTTTATTTTAAAAGGTCCGCTGCAAAAGTGGTTTTCTCCGTTATCTCATACATGACATAAGCATGCTCTGGCCTGGAATGTATAGTGCAAGCAGAGCTGGGCAGTAACTGATTACATGTAATCTGGATTACGTAATCGGATTCCAAAAATTAAGTACTTGTAATTAGAGTAAATTACATTTTAAAATACTCGTAATCGGACTACAGTTACAGTACTTTTTTATAGATTACATGTTACATATTCACACAACAGCAATAAATTATTCATAATTTATTGATTCTCTCTAATTCCTCTTTTTCATCTTTGACATTTTCCTTTCTAAAACAGCCTGAAGCTTATATACACTCAGAAAGTCCAGTTTTGTGGACATTCACACAGAGACCAGTCATTAATCAGGAGGCAACACAGCATTTGACCACTGGATTTACAAAAATCATTTCAGGTTTAAGAACTGTTTCAACATTGTGTCAACTACGTCAACACATTTTTAAATTATCAATCAGTAGGTTATTTAACCATGTATTATTATGTATTATTGAAAGGCTTTTGTCTCATAAATCTCATTATTTACATGTAATGTAGACATTCCCAAATTTATTGTCATCTGAACCTCTTTCACCTAATGTATTTACTTTAAAGTGGTGGTCAACCAGCTATTTTTGAAGGCATGATTGTGTTTATGGGGGGCACTGTAACACATGTTCATGCTTTGTTTTTTGTTTTTTTTTATATTATTTTTCATATATTTTACTGCTGTTTCCATTCTCCTAAAAACTGTTGTCTGTTGACCTCCTGGTTCTATGAAGCCCCTTCCTCAGAAATACTCAGTGGGGTCAGATTGGTTAGCTGGCCCAGTGTGCTGTGATTGTGTGCTCCCGGGGGCGGAGTTTATGTAAATTTTAGGGTTTGTGATGTCACAAACCAAGGAAGAAGCTCGTTGTAGTCCCTACCAGCTTCCCCCAATTGCTCCTTTTGTCTTCAGTCTGAAGAAACAATCAATCATTTATTTTGGGACTGTGAAGTATTACTGTAAAGTATTCTGGGTTGACTTTTCCAATTTTGTTAAAAAATATTTGCCCAAACTTCTGTATAACCCGCCAAAAATGTGTTTTTTTGGCTACTCCTTGAATCTAGACCATGATTATTCATTTATTGCTATTTCTTGCCAAATTTTACAATCATAAATGTACATTTTTAAAGAAAACTTTAAAAGATTTTGATGTGTATAAACTCTTTAAGAAACTCTAATAATTGTATTGCATGTAAGACTCTTTTTCTTGTATTTGTATTTGTTGTTCTATGGTTGCATAATAATAATAATAATAAAATAGTCCCTACCTTAAAAAGCAAATTCTGCAAAAGAAAATATCTCCCTTTGCGTTGAACTTTGCAGATGTTGTTTATGCTCAAACAGGAACATTACGCATTAACTAAAGTTAAAAAAGAGAAATCATAATCAAGGACCCCTTTAAGTACCCCTGAGATTTTAAAATAAATATTTTAATAATTAAGTATCACATTTGCATGTTCACAGTTCTCTGACATCGGTTAATGGTCATATGGCATGCAGGTAAACATAAAATATTAAATGTTAATATTAAATATTAAATAGTAAGTGTTTTAATTTGATTGTTATTGTAAAATTATTTATTAATTAATTTGATTGTTATTGTAAAATTATTTATTTTAATTTGACACTTTACTGGAGTAGTTTTATTTTGAGTAACTTTGACTTTTACTTCACTACATTCCAAAGCATAAGATCGTACTTTTTACTTCACTACATTTTATAAAACTTATCGTTACTCCTTATAATATATCACGTGCTCCGAGACGCAGAAGCGGTGTCTGATTCATGAACGAACTGATTCTTTTCAATTAACCCATTAAATTGGTTCACAAATCGCACCAAACGATTCATTCACGAATTGAAATGATCCAACTGCAGCTGTTCTCGAGTCGACAACTCACTGATTCAAATGAACCGTTTAGTGCGAGTCTCCAGTTGTGAGCGCGCGCGCGTCTGATGCTGTTAAAAGTAAGTTACTAATGTCGAATTTTAGTATTAATTATTGTAACTGAAAATCATATTTAGGTCAAAGCTGTCAGTTGTTTGTGAACTAAATCTGCTGTAAAGGGTGATCTGTTTAAGCCCACTGAAATGCTTGAATGCAGACACATTAACATCAGAGTCTCAATATTTTAGGTGAAAAAAAACATTGAAGTATAAAATAACAAATAAAATAACTCATGCACATTCATTTCCCCGCTGCTGTAACATTAGCAATTGTACTACATACTACAATGCATTTAGCCCTATGTGACGTCTGTTTTTATATTGTTTGTCAGCACACATAGCCTAAGTTACTATGATCAACTAGCCGAGTAGACAAATATAAATGTTTATTCATAACCATGCTAAAAATAAGTCAATGTTAGCTGATGCTAACTGTCTAGCTAACGAGCTTGCTGGTGCTAAATTGAGGTAATTAAAAAAAATAATAAAGTCCAAATATTTTTATTCAACCACCTAGATAGATTACATCTGAGGGAAAAAGAAAGGATGTGATGTTCAGAACATGGTAACTACAGTAATTATCAAAGTGGGAAGTGATGCCCTCTGGGGGCATTTGGCCAGGGGTGGTTTTACACCACAGACAAGGTTTGAGAAGAAAAAAATCATAATGAAAATATAATTATATTTTCCTTATTATATTCATTATTTCCTTATTGGT
>NW_015547676.1:200440-203151 GCF_001515605.1 Sinocyclocheilus anshuiensis
ACTTTCACTCGAGTAAAATTGAAAACTGAGTACTTTTATTTTTACTGGAGTAATATTTTATTATACGGATCTGTACTTTTACTCAAGTACTTGATTTGTGTACTTCGTCCACCACTGGTCAATGCAGTTTTAGGTATAGAAACACTAGTTTTCTCTGATGCCAATGAAACGGATTCAAGACATTGTGATTTTGGATCAGCTCGGACTCTGTGACTCCTCAGATAACTCCATCAATCTGCAGCTTACGGTGCTTCAGAACGACTCAGACAAACTCAATTTAACCTCATCAAGAGAGTGCTGTGTAACATCAGTCTGACCCTCACAACACCACGTTCACCTGACACATCAAACCCCTGATAGAACAATGTCAACACTGCTATTAAACATCGATCTGTGTCAATCTGCTGTTCTGCTTATTCCAACCTACTCCTTTTCGCAGACTTCCATAAATATTTAGTTCATACACAGAGGTATGTTTCAACTGCATTTAATGCTGCAATGAAAATATATTTAGTAGTGCATAGGTTAGCTTTCTGCCTGGCCCCTGGGCTCTTTTTCTCAGAAGAAACGTTTCAGAGAATCTCCTTTGAGTTTCACTGAAACAACTGAGATATTAAAGAGCTGTCACTAGTGATGTGTGATAAATAACCATGCATGTGCTGCACAACCCCAGTAAACTCCTGCTTATAACACTCTGCCTAAGTGTGTCTCTGACATTAAATGTGTAAAACGCATTATAAATAAATGTGGCATTACATCTCAAACTCATCGTGGGTGTGATTTAACAGGCTACTCCCACAATGCACTGCACTGCCAATGTGATAAGTCTTACTAGCTTTATGTCAGACTGCTTCTCATATACATATATCTTGTTTTAAAGATATTTTTACTAGAACGCAATACACATATACTAATCAGAATCATTATTAACAAAGTAAGAAATTCAGCCAATATTTGAACTCCTGACCTATCATGACCATGTAAAGCTATGACTACTTACAACAACAGCCAAAAACAGGCAATGGATGATTGACTCTACAGGTAACATTTTTGCACATAAACACATTTTTGTACATAGAGCAGGACTTAATAGAAGAAATTTGGCAAAATATGAGCTGCATATTTCTGCTTAAATTGAAAAGAAGTTTTGATTTAAGTTCATCTAAATGCTGCTTTACGACTAAATCACAAAATGTCACTAAGAGATATAAAAATTGTAAATGTTACAGTCGTCCTTGTAGAATTAACTCTGCAAAAATACAACGTCTAAAAATAAGAGTATTTATTTCTTTGATTATTAGAAAGTGAATAGTTAGTGACCCTAGAATAAGTCGTTTCTTGCTTTATTTAAGGCATTGGTTGTGTTTCAGAAGAGAATCAGAAGAGAGTGATGAATGGCTGCTCAGGAGCTCGTGCAGAAGCTCTTTGTATGGAGTGTTTTTTATTAGTTTCTGTTGACACTCGCTCACTCATATAAAATAATCCAGATTCATCACCAGCACAGCAAGGGTAAGAACACATTTCAACAACCACAGAGAAACAGAAAAACATCTCTGGTCAGCTAAGGTTCTGCTGTAGTACGGCTGCTTACATTCACATACATCTTCTTCTCTACATTTCTTGCTTTCTCTCTAGGGAACATACCCTGCAGGCAGTCTTGACACCTAAACCTGATTGAGCGCTTCCTCAGTGGAACATTTCTTTCTTTCTTAAACTCAAGAAAAACAGTTTTCTGTTTTCTCTGTTTGCTCACAGGAGCTGTCAGACCAGATGCTTGTAACAAAGTTCATAGTTCGGTGAAGAAGGAGGTGGGAACCGGCAAACATCAAAATGAACAAAATAAACAAACACAACGAAAGCCCCTTACGGACGACTGCTGCATAAAGCATAAAAAAATGGAGCTCCTTCGTGAGACTCGAGACCGGTGAGTGACGCAGGTGTCGCTCATTATCATTAAACTCCACTGGTGTTTAATGGTGTCCGCTCCCACAGCTCTTGGCCCCGCCCCATTCATCACATATGAGCAATATCACATGAGTGGCCATGCAGTATGGTTGTATAGTACCGTAGGTATTCACAGCATGCCAATATACAGCCATATCTCATGGCTTCGAGTGTGATATTGCATTTATACAACAGTTCTACGGCACAAGTGTATAAATACATAAGAAACAACAACGGAGTGTCTTTAAAAACGCTCTTTTGTGCAGAACTACTTCCTTCCGCCACGGATTCAAATCTCAGTTTGACAGTTTAACAGCTGAGCCCAAGCCTCTGTTACTAATTCAGAAATGTCACTTTAGAACTAGTAACAAAGGAACGTTGAGTTGCTTCATTAAAAGCTTATTGTATTACTGTATTAAGAAACAGAAAAACATCTCTGGTCAGCTAAGGTTCTGCTGTAGTACGGCTGCTTACATTCACATACATCTTCTTCTCTACATTTCTTGCTTTCTCTCTAGGGAACATACCCTGCAGGCAGTCTTGACACCTAAACCTGATTGAGCGCTTCCTCAGTGGAACATTTCTTTCTTTCTTAAACTCAAGAAAAACAGTTTTCTGTTTTCTCTGTTTGCTCACAGGAGCTGTCAGACCAGATGCTTGTAAATTACAATTTCTTTTTTCCCTGGCATACCAGTTTAAAATGATATAAAGTGTAAAAATAGTATAAAAACACACACACACACACACACACACACACACACACACAC
>NW_015547676.1:203391-211464 GCF_001515605.1 Sinocyclocheilus anshuiensis
ACAACGGAGTGTCTTTAAAAACCCTCTTTTGTGCGGAACTACTTCCTTCCGCCACGGATTCAAATCTCAGTTTGACAGTTTAACAGCTGAGCCCAAGCCTCTGTTACTAATTCAGAAATGTCACTTTAGAACTAGTAACAAAGGAACGTTGAGTTGCTTCATTAAAAGCTTATTGTATTACTGTATTAAACGCTGTGTATTATGTGGAGTAGAGTATTATGAGAAAGAGAGATGGACTGAGCGAGTGTGATTGCCTGTGATTCTTCAGCTCAATCTCATATCTGACCCTGGAGCACAAAAGCAGTCTTAAGTCGCTGGGGTATATTTGTAGCAATAGCCAACAATAGTTGTATCTCGGCCAAATATTGTCCTATCCTAACAAACCACACATCAATGGAAAGCTTTCAATTTATTCAGCTTTCATATGATTTATAAATCTCAATTTCAAAAAACTGACCCTTATGACTGGTTTTGTGGTCCAGGGTCACATATTCACATTAAAACATTGTGAATATGTCTGAATGTCCGCTGAGGAAAGCGATATCTTTGTCGTACTATCCTTTCATCTGTTAAGGGTGATTTCTGATGACAGCGCTGCTCAGAGCATTCCTTGGCTGCATCTTACAAGCTGTTGTTAAAAGTAAAAATAACTTCCTTGTTTAGAACCCTGTTTCAGTCTCTTTCAGTATAAAAGTTTAACTGCTAACTCACTCATAAAAACAGTCTCTGTCGCCATCTAATGTCGGAATAATGTAACTAATCACTGTCACGAACACATACACACACACACACACACACACAGTTTCCCAGTACTAAATACTACTATTATTTATATAACATTTATTGAATAATAATATTTAATGAACAACAACAGTCATCATAGTGGCAGGCAATTCAGTCAAAAGTACAAAGACAGCGCTCTGATATGCAGCACTGAAGTTACATAAAATATAACATGATGCCAAAACTATTTGCTCTGGAACAAATAATAGATTAATGAGACCAAAGATTGCCTGTTAGATTTACCCAAAACAAATTATATGTCACATTTAACCACTATAGAGACATCAGAGCCAGTGGCAAATTCCAGAAGATCTGGCCGAGGTGAGGCTGCTCTCTGCGGGTTCATGAGCGCGGAACAGCCGCTGACGTCCTGGAGCTCACATCTCAGAAAACCGAAGCAAATTTTCAAATAGATATTATCTTTATTAACAAACTGCATATTTAAACAAGTACATTCATAAAAAGCTCTTAAAACTACTTTTATTATTTGGAATTTATTTATACTACTATTATTTATAAAATTATAGTGGATTTGGGCCATGACACTGTTGCGAGGGGGGCGTGGTTCAGCGAGGTCTGCAGCGGGAGAGAGAGTTGGGAGACGAGCGGTGAGTAAGTGGGTCAAATGCAAATGACGAACACCTGTGTCTGGTTCCAGTAATTGGCGTGGAGAGACAGCATAAAGAGGCCCAGGAAAGAGCTGTGAGGCAGAGAGAGACTGACTGCTGACTGGGGAGAGACTGTGCCTGCTCTGGAGAGCCCTGCGATCGTGATTGTGATTGTGATTGTGCAATTGTGCTATATTGAGCGCTGGTAGTGAGACGTTCTGTTTTACTTTGTTTGAAGCTGAATAAAAACCCCACCAGCAGTCAAGCCGACCCCGTCCTCTTCCTTCTCAAGACATTGACTTTGTTACAGACACGCTCTGTGAGAAATATCGCAAGTGGAGTGATACAAATGGTGATACAGATGGAGTTCTGTTTTCACTAGAATATCGCACTCCTCTCAGCCAATCAGATTCGAGGACCAGAAGGAACTTGTTTAAATATATGCCTTATAGTATATACACCTTTTCATTACGTCAGTTCATGAAACTTCATCCCTGTTAAACACTCCACAGTCAACTATAAGTGGTATTACTGGAAATTGAAAGCGTTTAGGAACAGCAGCAACATAAAGACCATGTACAGTAACAGAGCAGGTCATTGAGCGCTGAGGATCATGGTGTGTAAAAGTTTCCAAAGCTGAAGAGCTCCAAACTTCCACTGGCATTAATATCAGCACAAAAACTGTGCGGCAGAGCTTCATGGAATGGGTTTCCATAGCTGAGCATCTGCATGAATCCTCACATCGCCAAGTACAATGCCAAGAGTGGGATGGAGTGAGTAAAGCACACAGATACTGGACTCTGGAGCAGTGGAAACCTGCTCTGTGAAGTGACCAGTCACACTTCAGTCTGATGGGCGGGTTCCTGACTGTACTGTGCCGACTGTAAAGTTTGGTGGAGACATTTTGGACAATGCTGTGCTTCCAGGTATGTGGATCAGTTTGAGGAAGGCCCTTTTCTATTTCAGCTTGACTGAGCCCCAGTGCACAAAGGTCCATAAACACATGGTTAGATGAATCTGGTGTGGAAGAACACAGAGCCCTGACCTCAAGCCAATCTAACACCTTTGGGATAAACTGGAATGGAGATTGAGAACCAGGCCTTCTTGTCCAATATCAGAGCCTGATCTCACAAATGCTCTGCTGGATGAATGAGCAAAAAATTCACAGAAACACTCCAAAATCTTATGGAAAGCCTGTTAGTGTAACGGTTAGGAGTCCCAACTCACCCCATTAGTGACTTCAACTTCTGTCTGTTCCTCATACAAAAATAAGGATGACAGTTTCCATTTTGGGGTGTCTGCATTTTGGTTTTCAAAAGTTTCAGAGAACTTCATATAGTGGTGTTGGTCAGACGACAAGAACAACATACCTGATTTTATTTCTCTCTTTCATTGTGGTCACTCCAAACTCCGTCTGTCAGACTGCTTCCGTTGTTTTTATCCGTTGTTCTCTCTGGAGAGAGTTTGTGAATGAACAGAAACACAGTGAGAGGCTTTGCAGAGTCAGACTTCATTCAGTATTAACGCAGAAAGACGCCGTCATGCCCTGCTTTCACTGCTGGACACGGGACAGTCTGCCCTGATGCATAGAACATCAGCTGCTCTTATAACATGTTATGCAACCGGAATTACATAAAAGTTCACTCTGGTCCCCTCATGTGATTGGCTGAACAGAGTTCTGACCAGACTGCTGATATTGTGTATAACAGCACTGGGACGTTTCACTGTTTGTATGATTACACATGTCTGTGTGATTCTTGGTAATAATTCAAAGTTTTCTATTTTTATTTTTGTAGTCAGATCACAGCCATCATAATATTTGGAACAATGGCACTCTTGCTCATCTGATATTGCTTAAATGTCAGCTCTTAACATCTTGTCATGTACCCATTATGATATACTGTATTAATTTATTCATAAAGACTAACATTATCCAGAATATATGATGCTTTTTTGTCTCAGATTAGTTTACTTTCTTAATGCATGTTCCTGGTCTAATTGTGACTGACTTATACAGTGTATGTTAAGAAAGAAAGAAAGAAATAACTTTTTTCTTTACATTCTTTGATTAAAATTATTATTAATTATGCCACTTCTGAAACAACTTTCCTTTCCAACTGACATCATCAATCCCTCTTATTTTTCAGCCTCTTTCATATAGAGACACATTTCACCACCTAATGAAAATAGTTACAAACAAATCTGAAATCTGAAAAATACACATTCATTCTTGAATAATTTGCTGTTTTTGGTTAAGTGAATGATTAAATCATAAAGACAGCTACTTGTTTAGTTCCTGAATGAATCTGCACTTTTGAACAAAACAGTTGAGTGAAAGATTTAACAACTCACTCATTAAAGTGGTCATCGGATGCCCATTTTCCACAAGTTGATATGATTCTTTAGGGTCTTAATGAAAAGTCTATAACATACTTTGGTTAAAATTTCTCAATGGTAGTGTAAAACAACACCCTTTTTACCCTGTCAAAAACAGCTCTGTTCACAGCGACCCGTTTCGGTGCATGTCCCTTTAAATGCTAATGAGCTCTGCTGACCCCGCCCTTAACTTTAGCCGCATTTATCGTGAAACTTGCTAACTAAAGGGGCGGTCACACTAGACTTTGAACGTGCGAAATTTTTTCGGACGCCGCTGCGAATATGGGCGGGAGCAGGATATGACATCACGCGCCAATGGTTTCCCCTCAGTTATCACAACATAGATTCCGATGTGCTTTTTTTATTTTTTATTTTATTTTTTTATTAATGCCAAGGTACCAAATATAAAAATACAGAGAGAATTAAAATTCAGGCAAGAATTAAAAAAAATAAAGTAAATTCTATATTACTACTCAATTTAAGCTTGTAGAAAATAAAGTTTGAAATTATAAGCATATTTTACTTGGAATTGTTTGTTATGTTTACAAGGATTCTTTAAGTAAATATCAAAGTTATGATCCCGTTTTTCCCATCATGCACTGGGGCATGAATAATTAAAAAGGTTAAAATTTTCACTGTTTTTGAGTTGCATTTACACTGTTTTATGGTTGATTTTGTAGTTAGGTTTAGTAACTTACTGTTTTGTGAAATCTGGAGTTAATTTTCTACTCGGAATGACCCATTTATACTCAAACACTATCTACTGATTGTTACCGTCATTGTGTATGGTGTACCAAGTATTGAGGTCTCTGTGTTCATTTAGGTAATAATTATATTGAGTGGACATATTATCTTCTAAGGATAACAAGCTGTGTACTTGCTTACTTACATGTTTGCAAGTGAACCACATGCTTTAATAGTATGGTTGTTTTCCAGTGCTACATTGTTTGAGTAAATTTTATAAACTGTAACTGAGGGAAATGTACTTGAGTACTGCATATTTAACAAAACAATTAAGTAGAAATGACTCATTAAACTCTAACTGGCCATGTTAAATTTATTTATTTCCTTTGCTAAGACACTCTGTTTCAAGAGACAAGGGGAAGGGGTAGGGGAAGGGGAAGGGGTATAAAATTGAATTGGGATTGGGCCTTAGTTAAGTAGATTTTACTTAATTCAATACTTAAATTTTACTTAAAATTTATGTGTGCAAAAACTTATTACAAATACTTATTGTTTTTTTCAGTGTGGATCACGAATGATTCGCGCGAACATAGACGCATTTAGGTAGATCGGGGGGCACATTCCCTTCAAAAGCAAATGTAATCCACTGCATCTTCAGCGGCTCAGATGTCGAGAGTAAACGATGACTGCTATGTTCATTATTACATCCAACAACAAAACACCTCAATCTCTTAGGAGTTATTCTGCTCCGGAGTCGAAACAATGTTGGATTGATGACAGCTCACTCAGGGCGGAGCTAAGCTGAAAGGTCAGTGTCAGTTAATAGTCGTGGGAGGGGCCTGGGTCTGTGTGACATCACACAGTCAAGAATCTGTGAATGGCTTGATTTGAGAATGGGGTTATCATTTATCGGGATTAAAAAAAAAAACACTGGTTGGATTTTTATCATTATAGGGTGGATGTGTACAAACACTGCCAACACACATTTCAGTTCAAACTACATGTAAAAGTGAATTTTGTATCCGATGACCCCTTTAAGATTTCTAAGAATTCTAAGATTTCACTCGTTTCTGATGTGATGCTAACACCTGCAGAGAGAGTCACTTATGATTATCATACACATGCTCAGAGTAATTCATACTGGCTGCTGAACTAGCCACTTATTCACCTTAATCATTTGTAGTTAAGTAATTTGTTTATTCATAATCTCCTGCTATGATGTTTTGTACTGTTTTAGACCCATTTCTTTAAAGGGGTCATCGGATGCAAAATTCACTTTTACAAGGTGTTTGAACATACATGTGTGTTGGCAGTGTGTACACAACCACCCTATAATGATAAAAATCCACCCAGTGGGTTTTTTTTTTAATCCCCAAAAATAATAAGCGCTTATTCAGATCAAGCCGTTCTCAGATTCTGGCCTCATGTATGTCACACAGACCCAGGCCCCTCCCACGACTATTGACTGACACTGGTGTTTTATCACAGACCCGCCCTGAGTGAGCTGTCATCAGTCCACCATTGTTTGGACGCCGGAGCAGGAGTAGACAAGAATGACTCCTAAGAGATTGAGGTGTTCTGTTGTTGGATGTAATAATGAACATAGCAGTCGTCATTTACTCCCGACATCTGAGCTGCTGAAGACGCAGTGGATTGTTTTTTTCTGAAGGGAATGCACCCCCGATCTACCTAAATGTGTCTATGCTCGCGCGAATCATTCGTGATCCAGCCTCACCTACAGAAGTAGTGAGTATAATGCTCTTTTATGAATCTTTGCAAATCGCCTTTCCTAATAATGTGCTAGTTAGCCAGTTTCACAATGAATGCGACTAAAGTTAAGAGTCTCTCATAAGAATGGCTCATCACGCCACAGAAGAGAGGGGCGGGGTCAGCAGAGCTCATTAGCATTTAAAGGAACATGCACTGAAACGGCTCGCTGTGAACAGAGCTGTTTTTGACAGGGTAAAAAGGGTGTTGTTTTACACTACCATTGAGGAATTTTTAACCAAAGTATGTTATAGACTTTTCATTAAGGCCCTAAAGGATCATACCAACTTGTGGAACTTGGGCATCTGATGTCCCCTTTAATGCAAACTAGCACAAATAGCAGGTGTGTGGATCTTTGCACCCCTGGATCCTGCTTTTACCCAGGGCTCTTTGAAGGTAAAGGTCAAGTTTACTCTGGTGGACCCACAGCAGGTGAGTCATGCACATTCACACCTCGACTGACATTTCAATCCTCTGTCGTCTGATAATGTGGAGATCTGTCAAACTGTCTGATGCCCTGCACTGAGAGAGGTGAGGATGTCTCCCATCCATCAGCACCAGGAGCGTCTCCTCCAAATCTGCTTCAAAAGCATCCAGGGTTCACTGTCCCAGCACTAGTCAACACGAATATTGTGTTTATTAAACGTCAGCTTGATTGTTTGCTAAAGTCAATCAGAGTTTAATCCAGTAACTGCAGGAATTTCTCTAAGGTTATTTTAAAACACTGTGCACTGCCACCATAGATTTTGGGTCTTTCATGAACAATTAAAACATTCCAGCCTTCAGCTTGCTCATTATGCATTATATAAAATGAATTACCCTCAACATATTTGCCATCATTTACAATTTCCTTTATTCTGTCATTATTTTACTCACCCTTACATCCTTCAAGACCTGTATGTGGTAAAACTTTAGACTACTGTTCCATCGTTAATGAATAACTGCACAGGAACAAATGACTAATGCACTATTAACATTCTAGTAACTACTATTAACTAACAAGAAACTCTTATTAACGATTTATTAAGTAATGGCGCTCATTTGAAACTGGTAGTTCGCTATTAGCTAATCAGTAACTACTATTTTTTCATATATCTTGGGGAATACTTAGAACTACTGTATACAGGTTCATAATCAATGTGAATTATTGTAATGTGGGGTTTTGTTTCATGTTCATGTTTTCATGTCTTTTATTTTGTAATTGTTTCATGCTGTTTGTGTCATGCTTCCCTTGCCCTCATGTCTTCATGCTATTGGTTCCTCTGTTCATTGTGTCATGTTCTGATTTGTTGTCTTAGTCATGTGTCTTGTTTCCCATTGGTTTGTTTATGTCATGTGACCCTCCTTGTCTGCTATAACTAGCCATCATGTTCTCATTGTGCCCTTGTAGTGTATTTGATGTTGTAACCCGCTGTCGGTGAGTCTAGTCTGTTCATGCCTCATCAAGTCAATTCAAGTCAAGTCAAGTCAAGTCAAGTCTGTGTATCTTGTTTGGATTATTGTTTGGATGTTTGGATCACACTGTAAATAAAACTGCATTTGGGTTCTCACTACGCTCGCCTTCAGTGGACTGACTCATTACAGAATACACGACCACAGCAAAATGAACCCAGCAGATCATCTTGTTCGCCTCCGTCAAGGTAATCGCTCCATTGAGGATTATGTTCAGGACTTTTGTGGACTCTATCACCAAGTGGATTTTAATGAAACGTTCCTAAAAGACATTTTCCGTTATGGTTTAAGTAAGGACATGCCACGTTTAATGCCACGTAATACCCCACACTGGTCACTAGAACAATATATAGACTTTGCTCTGCAGTTGAGTGGATCTGCTTTCACTGTGGGTGTCATGGAG
>NW_015547676.1:211858-215389 GCF_001515605.1 Sinocyclocheilus anshuiensis
TCTGTCCATGAATCTGCCTCAGAGGCCTCTCCTGTCTATGAATCTGCCCCAGTGGCCTCTCCTGCCTATGAGTCTGTCCCTGAGGCCTTTCCTATCCATGAGTCTGCACCAAGGGCCTTTCCTGTGTATGAATCCGCTGCAGAACCTCCTGAGGTGGTGGCATCCGCTTCCGAACTCGCTGCCTGCCCTGTCACGGCCACGGAGGCCACTCACGAACTCACAGTCTGCCCTGTCACGACTAAGAAGGCCGTCCATGAATTCATTGCCTGTCCTGTTCCTGTTCATTTCCCATTGGTTTGTTCATGTCATGTGACCCTCCTTGTCTGCTATAACTAGCCATCATGTTCCCATTGTGCCCTGGTCATATATTTGATGTTGTAACCCGCTTTCGGTGAGTCTAGTCTGTTTATGCCTCGTCAAGCCTGTTCAAGTCAAGTCTGTTCATGTCTAGTCAAGTCTGTTCATGTAAAGTCAAGTCTCGGATTATTGTTTGGATGTTTGGATCACCTGTAAATAAACTGCACTTGGGTTCTCACTTCAACTCATCTTGTTTGGATTATTGTTTGGATGTTTGGATCACACTGTAAATAAAACTGCACTTGGGTTCTCACTACGCTCGCTTTCAGTGGACTGACTCGTTACAATTAAGCATAATGTATAATTAATTCTAAAGTGAAGGTCATGGTAACCCACTAGTAATGATTTAAGTGTTACCAAATCAGGCAAAACGAACTACTAACCAGAAACTTACAAAAAACCTCAAAAGTTTGCAATGATTTCAGTAATTACCAGGGAGCTATCATGATCTTCACTTTAGTATACTGATCCAAAAAGTTAGTAATTCCTTTAGAAGAATTTGGTAATACTTGAGTCCTTACTAGTGGGTTACCATGACCTTCACTTTAGAATTAATTATACATTATGCATTATTCATATTAATTATGAACTAGCTAATAGTGAACTACCACATTTGACTAAGCACTATTACTTACTAATTCAAAATTCAATAATTCTTGATACATAGTTACTAGAGTGCTAATATTGTGTTACTCATGTGTTCTTGTGTAGTTTGTAGTTAATGATGGAACAGTATTCTAAAGTGTTGCCGAAAGTTTTATGGGTTAAATTGTCAAATCTTCCAACGCTTGAACAAGCGTGGAAAATGGATGGTTGGATAGAAGTTGTCAGATACATTACAAAATGAACATTAGATACATTGGATGTATTTTCAGATATATCCTCTAGTCATAAAAAAAAAATGCTAATTGCTTTTGTAGCAGAAGTCAAACGATTCAGACGAGCTCTTAGGTCTTTGCGCTTTTTGCTGACATCAGAGTCCTCAGACAGGAGCTCATGCACATCTGGCTTTTCCAGTAATTTCATTGTGTCAATAGTCAGGAGCTGAGCAGTCTCCTGCAACATGTAAAAGGTGATCATCATGGGCAGTTGGTCAGCCATCCGCTGCACCACAATCTGAAAGAAAACAATTAGATAAGTTGCATCCTCACACCACAAGCACAGTGCAATTTGTTATTGAAAACTAATAAGATCTACCTCATAATACGCCTCCAGCATTTGACTATACTTGCATTTTTTGTCAAAGACAGGTAACTCCTTTTCTGAAAAAGTCTCGTTTGTAATCTCACTCAAGATCTTCAGGAAAATGGGATCTTGAGTGTAGATCCTGTTTTCCATTTCAAACTGCTCTGAGATTCTCTGCTCCGCCTTTTCTAGTTGGGTTAACTGAATGTTGTTGATTTTGTCCTACAGAATCAAGTAAAGTACAAAGGAAAGAAAACTTGATCAAACTGGACTACAATCTTTTCATTATTTGAGGAGCAATTGAAATGCATTATTTACCTTAGTGGTGTTTTGAAGGACATGATAGTTCTGGAAACATTCACTCACCACGTCAGTGAATTGCTTGATGATGAGGTCTTCAGAAGAAATACACAATGAACAACAAAGAGGTGCTAAAACTAGTCATTCAGTTCTTGATCTAATCTATTGGTTTTAAAATGGAGGCTCTCCACAATGACCAGAAAGTATTTAAAGACAAATATGTGTGATGGTACCTTTTATGGCATTGAGTAAATTCATGGCTGGATCCTTAAGTTTGGCCACATGGTCCTGCAGAATCTTCTGAAACATTCTGTAGTTCATGAAGCCAGGCAGTTCCATCCCTCTGTAATTCTCGCTCAACTCATTTGAATTGTTAACTTTTGGAAACAATATGGATTTCTTGTGAAATTAACTGACCTTTTAATTTTCATTAGAACTCTCTGCTTTTTAAATGTGAAAATATACTCACAGGATGTCTTTGTACTGTTAAGATAATCATTCCACTTCTTGGTCAAGTCAAGTCAAGTCAAGTCAAGTCAAGTCAAGTCAAGTCTGTGTATCTTGTTTGGATTATTGTTTGGATGTTTGGATCACACTGTAAATAAAACTGCACTTGGGTTCTCACTACGCTCGCTTTCAGTGGACTGACTCGTTACAATTAAGCATAATGTATAATTAATTCTAAAGTGAAGGTCATGGTAACCCACTAGTAATGATTTAAGTGTTACCAAATCAGGCAAAACGAACTACTAACCAGAAACTTACAAAAAACCTCAAAAGTTTGCAATGATTTCAGTAATTACCAGGGAGCTATCATGATCTTCACTTTAGTATACTGATCCAAAAAGTTAGTAATTCCTTTAGAAGAATTTGGTAATACTTGAGTCCTTACTAGTGGGTTACCATGACCTTCACTTTAGAATTAATTATACATTATGCATTATTCTTATTAATTATGAACCTGTATACAGTAGTTCTTAGTAGTTCTTGGAGGAGTATGAAAAAAAATAGTAGTTACTGATTATTAGCTAATAGTGAACTACCACATTTGACTAAGCACTATTACTTACTAATTCAATAATCAGAGTTTCTTGATACATAGTTACTAGAGTGCTAATATTGTGTTACTCATGTGTTCTTGTGTAGTTATTCATTAATAATGGAACAGTATTCTAAAGTGTGTTTTTCTTGCAGAGCAAGAAATATTCTTATACGCACATAAGTACAGCAATAAGATGAACACACAATCGATCGCAGCTTGGGGTGCTGCAGTATCAGTATTGATGATGACCATGACACTTAACAATGAAATATTGATATCATACAGGCTGCATAACCATTGCACAGGTATCAGTGAGCAGGATACTCAGAGAGCTGTATCTATAGAGCATGTTGTGTGAACTGGAAGTGACAGTCATACTCATGTTCTCACTGCAGCTGTGGACATCTGTATATGCTCAGTGTTTCTGTAGATCCTCGTAAGTCTGTAAAGAATGTTTCCTTTTGTTTCCTGCTTTTGGGTCTGTGACTTTAATTAGGAGGGTTGTGAAATTGATGAAATCTGAACTCTGGTTAATCTAAAGGCTTCAGATCACAACTATGGAAGCATATAAGTAGCGAAATTCAATTTAAAATACAATATGCAAAATGGCAATGCAATATGCAAAATGGCAATGTATTTCTGTATTT
>NW_015547676.1:215443-217665 GCF_001515605.1 Sinocyclocheilus anshuiensis
CCACAGCACTCCAGTCCATCAGTTAACATCTGGAGAAGACAAAAGCTGAAACAAATCCAGCATTAAGACGTTTTTAACTAAAATACATTTGGAGTCTCTGACGGCACCCATTCACTGCAGAGCATCCATTGCTGAGACACTGATGCAATGCTACATTTCTCCAAATCTGATGAAGAAACAAACTCATCCTGATCTCAGATGACCTGAGGATGAGCACATTTTCATCAGATTTTTGACAAATTTAGATTTTAGGGTAAATTATTCCTTTCCAATGTAATATTAAATATTTTATGTAAGGCAGTATTTGTAGCAATGGAAAATGTTCCATCAAAAACACAAGAATAAGATTAGATGTAATTAGATGAGATGAACTAGACTTTAGGTAAACCTAAAATATTATGTCACAACACTTTTACAATGTCATTAGGTGAAGGGATCCACCCAACACTCTCCAGTGGTTATTTTCCATGAACATGGTATTTGCACAGGTATTTGGAGGAGAGAGAGCTCCGTCATTACCAATATAGTTCAGTGGAACTAACGACCATAGTTAGCTAACAATGCTTTTGGGAAATGCACCCCTCATTAGCTCTCTAGAGAGTGACTCCTGCACTGTGTTCACAAGCGTCTTTGTGGCTCCACATCCTCAGTTCTTCCCCAGCATGAGAAGGTCTGAGTGTGTTTTCAGCGTCATCTGATGTGTGTGTGGGAGGTTTCTCTTTAGGACAGTCGGTGTCACACTGTGATGTCAAACATTTCTTCACTTCAGAAGCGTGTCTGTCTTTCTCATTGTGGGTGGCATGCAAATCTGTGAGAGTAAATGTAATGTCTATCGGGGTAAACGCGGCTGAGACAAACTACTGCAGGTTCAGAAGTTCAGTGTCACAAACAACTCTTTCATCTCCACCACAAACCTGCCGGCAGCGACAGCACGGCATCAAACACACACGCAGCTCTACCGGTTAAAGCAAAGCTACAAATATGACCCTGATCCTGCAGCTGAACTACACACACACACACACACACACACACACACACACAGCCATAACAGTCCTACAATACACCTACAGTGATCACCCTGGGCTCTGCTGAGAAACCTGCTTTTGTTGTCCTTTATTCATGGACTTAGTCAGAGAACAAGAGAGAGAACCAGCCAGCTTATCTCTGACAGAACATTACATCCTCTGACGGTGGTAGAGAGAGGGGTTGGGGTTTGGGCAACTATTAATCTGCAGAAAAGTCAAAGGAGACATGCAAAAAATCTATGTGCCTTTAAAGCACATAGTGACTGTTCACATAGAGTGGACAGTTGCCCCAAAATGAACCTTTCCACAGTCAGAAATCTGAAAATCACTGGTGTCTCTAAGGCATGATAGTGAATGCATAAAGCTCTAATGTGAGCATCAATTAAGTTAAAAAGAGGCTCAGCCAGTGATCAAATACCACACATTATCCATCTGCTCGGAACATTAGTTAAGGAGGTGTGAGCTTTAGCTGAAACATTACAAAAGTGTTGCAAGGAACTGTTGAGTCAAGTCAATTTGTCAAATTATAATGTTCAAAGTGATCAAAATCATCATATTTATTTGTTGGCTTGTTTGTAGTATCTTCTTATTTCTCCTGTGTAATCCGATTTATTCTTTAAAGCTAACACTCAAACACAATGCTCACATTGTTAAAGCTCTTTTCAGCAATAAGGATATTACTTATTTTCTTAAAATCAGAATTAATTTAATCCTGAATAAAAAATAAATAAATAAATAAACAAATAGTTAGTTAGTTAAGTGACCTTAGGCTTGAAGTCTGTTATCAGCAGAAGATGTATATATTTGTGAATTATGGCCATCTTTATGATTTTAAGTGCTTTTACTAGATATGATGAACACTTTTAAGCAATAAAGCTCTGAATCTGTGGATATCGGATAAGAACTGGACCAAGAGATGGAATTTGAGAACGAAAAGAAAGCTTTTCTCAGCAGTGAACAAACTTGAAAAATCAAGACATACCCTGCCTTCAACATTTTACACCATTTGATGTTAAATGTCAGATCATAAATACCTAAAGTGGGTTCTTTCTGTATCTGAAGGCCTCTGGGAATAAAAAAACAAAACAAAAAAACTTACAAACCTACAAAAATTAGCAATAAATACCTGTTCTTTCTGTATCTGAAGGCCTCTGGGAATAAAAAAACAAAACAAAAAAACTTACAAACTACAAACCT
>NW_015547676.1:219161-219361 GCF_001515605.1 Sinocyclocheilus anshuiensis
TATATATATATATATATATATATATATATATATATATATACACAGTATATATACAGTATAAACATGAAATCAAAAGATGTTCTTTCCTCTTTCATGACTAACTCTATATCCCTCTTGCACACATACAAACCTCTCTGTGTTCTGGCCATCAGTGAAGTCAGCCTAATCCATAAAAAGAAGGTCTGTGCTGCCACATTCCT
>NW_015547676.1:219476-261217 GCF_001515605.1 Sinocyclocheilus anshuiensis
TGTGAATATGGATGATTTTCCACACAGGCCAGGGCTCTTGGATGGAGGGGTAAATGAAAATCGATACAGACGAAGAAAGCAGAAACAATGTCACTCTTCCAGCGTATCGATCCACAGTTCCTTTGGCTAATGTCCTTGATTCAACAACGACTTGTCTTCAGGTCACCCACCACCGGCAGCAAAGACAGACTGTGTTTTTATTTAGTGATGTAGTGATGTCATAATCGCTTGTTCTGTCCAAAGGTCAATATCATAGAAGTAGGAGAGACGTTGTAACATGGGATCAGTTTCAGCAGTTCCAGTTTAACCACTTAAAATCATTCTCCAGTATAAAAATAAAAAAAATCTAAAAGTAAAAAAATCTAAAGACGATAAAAAAATAATATGAAAAATATAAAGGATATATAATATATATGATATATTATATTATGAAGAATTTACATGACATACCAGTTTTGAGCAAAAAAATTGCATTTTATATTTTTATATGTGGATTAAAATTTGATTTGCTATAATGTTAATAGATGTTATAAAATATGTATTACCTGCATTAACAGATCTTAATAATAAAAAATAAATATCTAGTTAAGTCATAAAACTCAAAGATGGTGCACACTGATAGGTTCTTTACATTCAATCTGTTAGCAATCACTTAATTTACTACATTGCACAAGATTGCTTGATCAACATTTAAATTCAGTGTTTGCTGTAAGCTATTCCTGCAGCGTGCGATCAGAGTTCCCCTGAACCCTCCACCTCCCCAGCTCCACCTGTCTAGATGTACTACAGGACATGCAGCAACATCACACACACTGTTTATTTTTTATGTTCAATGATTTGCACAATTGGTTTGCTGTTTTAGGATAATATTTAGAAGAATAGATGCATGCCAGTTAGAAAGGATGTCTACTTAATTTGTAAATACTTTTGCGGCAGCGGCAAAAAAGGGATGGGAAAATTATAGGTACTGTACATTGGATTACCTGGATTCACAGTATTTGTCTTCATCAGTATTTCAAATGCATTCGCGTAACATGATGTGAATGTGACAGTATATGCTTTTTGCTGTCTTTTGTTATGAGAAGTGAGTAAAGTGAGCACATAACAGCTCTTTTTTGGTTCATCAGCAACCTCATACTCTTATCTACTTTCAAGACAGGTATGTGGCTTCTTAAACAAGCCTTCTCTGCCAATGTCTACACTACAAAAGTTTATCACAACATTAACAGCACTTAAGATAACCATAACCTAAGATATTCACCTTTTTTTTACCACAAGGCTGATGACTTCACTGCTTTTTTCACAGACAAGATAACAAACATCAGCAATCAGTAGTCAGCCACCTCTCCCCAGACATTCTCTACTCTCTTTTTCTCCACTCAGAGAGGCTGGAGTGTATAATCTACTCTTAATTCATCCCCTGTTTGGCCCTATTTACCTTCCATCTTCTCCAAGCCATTACTCCTTAGAGAACACACACACATCAACAAATCTCTGTTTAGTGGCAATTTCCTCACCACAGGCAGGCTTAAGTAACTCCACTTCTTAAGAAACCTACACTCATAGACAATCACAGACCAAATTTTCTCCTCCCATTCAGAGTGAAAACACTTGAACGAGTTGTTTTCATTAAGATCTTCTCTTTCCCACTACAGTACTAAACAACCTGCTAGACAACAATCGCTCAAGCTTCAGATACTCAACTGACATTTCCTTGCTGTTTGTTACTGAAGCCCTGCGGCTGGTAAGTGCTGCTGCCAGATTATCTCTCCTAATTCTGCTGGACCTGTCTGAAGCCTTCAGCATTGTAAATCATCAGATCCTCCTGTCTACCCTTTGGACAATGGGTATAATTGGGCAGGGGCGTAATTTCGTCTAACAGTTGGGGGGGGAACAATAAACATAACATTTCTCAAGAGCAATTTTTGAAGGGGACACAAATAATACAGCTAAAATTGTACTTGTAAGGCTATTTATATACAGAGGAAAGCCTTACTACTATTAGTGTAGCATGAAGACCGTGCCAAATTAGACAACTTCAAGCTGTTGTCGCACCGCGACAGTGCTCGTGTCCATTGTAGACAGTACTATTCCTCACAGTATTGCCAAGTCCGTGGTTTTCCTGTGGAATTGGGCTACTTTATCACTGTTGCAACGGGTTGTTTTTCATGTCCGTGGGTTGAAGCGACCCCAATAACATGTATTTTAGTCCCCAGAATGCGATTTTTACCGGGGGACCCCCTCGAAACGCGGTTAGTTTGGGCTAGTTTTGAGTAGCAATTGGGCGGGTTTTGTTGTGAAAACCTGGCAACCCTTTCCGTCAAGCAGGTGATGTTATTATTGCTAACATAGCTTCATTTATGATGTACATTTCATCGAAAAATACATCATAAAGAGAAAATAATCACTTCATCTGATGTTTACGTGAATAAAATAGCCTTGACAGCCTTACTTACTGGAGTTTCGCAATATTGACTTTGTTCTCTCTCACCGGACTTGTGTGTAGGTGATGTAAAAGAGGAAAGCAGGCATTTGGACCAAAGTACTGTGAGGCAAGGGAGGGGGAAACTCAAAATGTTTCTAAACTTACAACGCATTTTTGCCCCGTTTGTGTTGTTTTACTACTTACACGATTATTTAAAGTAGTAAAACATTGTTGCTTACAATACACATTGGGGTTTTTAATCATATTTTTAGGGGGGACAACCCTCAGATACCCTCAGACTCCCCCCCCCCCCCCCCCCCCCCCCCCGGATTTCCGCCTATGCTTACAGGTATATGTTTTATGGCGTCTTGGAGGAAAACCATGTCACATCAATTATCCACAGGGCATAACTCAAGGTTCGGTGTTTGGCCCTATACTCTTCTCAATATAGTCAACATCCCTTGGGCCTGTCACTGCCACTGCAATGTCAACAACATGCAGCTCAACTTCTTTCTTTCTTTCTTTCTTTCTTTCTTATCTATTTATTTATTTATTTCTATAGCACCAATAAAGCAGCTGAACATGAAACCAATATTGGTGTAATATGACTCATGTTTCTCCACCTATCTTTTAGAAAAAATAATAGTGAGTCCAATGAATTAGTGTTAGAATGCTTTGATGGCAGGTACAGTTGTGTGTCATCGGCATGGCAATAGAAAGATACAATATACTTCCTAAAGATGTTACCCATTTTTCCACAGAGGTGGAATTTCCATTGCTAACCAAGAAATATCTATCAGTTAGATAGAACTGATACCATTTCAGAACCACACCTTTTAAACCCACCAGGTGTTGAAAGTGGAAAATCGGGATGTTCTGATCATATCAAATGCTGCACTCAAGTCAAGCAACACTAAAATTACATCCTTTACCTAGCCTCAATAAGACATAATTTAGTACTTTCAGTTACTACAGACACCGGGGAACAAACATTGGATGACAATGGGTTTAAAGAGTCTTGCCCCCAATCCAAAATGTGTGTTACAGCTATATGCATTACTATAAACTTGAGTAGAAAAGATCAGGATTAAAGTGCAGTAAAATAATACCCATAATACTGGTCTGAATATTCCATGACAGGATATATGCACCATTGAGCACTCATTGATTTCAGGAGTAGAACTCTTGTAAAAGGGGAATTTGACCAGCAGTCCGATGGAACTGAAGCACTGAAGGAAGTTAATGCATCATTACCCAGAATTTATCCAGAGGTCCTGTTCTTTCACCCCAGCCCAGGACATGACAGCCACATTAGTGGAGAGAGAGAGAAAATTAAGATGTAGCAGAGAGTGCTGGCTGTTTTCGAGTCTATGTGCTGAATCCATTTACTGGACAGAGGAAATATCAAGTCAATTAAAACCGAAGAGAACAGTACATAGATGTCTGTTTCAAACACTCTGTCATTTACATTAGCAGGGTGCAGAACTAACAGATAAAGAAACTGGGTGACTGTAAATAATTGCTGGGAGGCTTAAATTAGAATAAAAGCCAGAGAGAACAAACACTCCAGACTTCAGTCAGGGGTTCAGAACCTGACATTCATTAAAGAAGCCCAAGCACAAATACGACCTGGAGGAAAATATCAACCTATACAGTTTTATATCAAATGAGCAGGTGGATGTTTCAGTATTGACTTGGCTAGATCAGGGCTGCGAAGGAGATCTTTAACCACTACCTCCTGTTTTATCACAGAGCATGCTATAGAAACACCATGAAGAGCATACATTTTCTCAGATATACCTAGTATACAGATTTGATTTTGTCATGGCGGATTGATGTGATGGTGTAAAGTGTAGAAGAAACATGTAAAGTATAACGATTTTTTTTTTTTTCTTTAGAATAATATGACCTGATGTTCGTTTGCAATAACAGTAAGAACATAAAGGGGCAATTTAGATTTCATGTCGAGCTTAACTCTCATAATTGATCATATATTGATTTGAGATTTTGTTTACTGGTTGAGAAATTAGAAATTATGACACACAATCACACAAGGTCTGAGCTCAATAACCAGCATCAAATGTGAGGCATAGCCCCAGAAAACCTGCTTAAAATCTTAAAAATTTTAAGATCCACTTAAAATCTCCTGCCCAAATCAATAAAAACAATAATAAAGGCTGTGAGCACCTTTTATGGCATTTCCTGCTCCTCTGTTCTGTGTTTAACTAATGATGTTGAGTGTTAAAGGGGTCATATGACGTTGCTAAAAAGAACATTATTTTGTGTATTTGGTGTAATGAAATGTGTTTACGAGTCAGAAGCAGCAGACTGTCCTTGAAAAAGTTGGAATTGCCCCACTTTATAGAAACTACTCTCCCGGGTTCAGGAAACAGTCATCTGTAAAATGCGCTGCACACATCTGAATATTTGGGTTGAACTGTTCTGGAACAGTGTTGTAAATACAACTTAACCACTGATTTCTAGTTGTGTCCTCTTTTTGAAGACCAAACAAAGTAGTTTCGCTTTCACAATGAAACACAGCGTCTTCACGACATGGCGGCGGCGTCAGCAACAATACTACAGCGAGAATCAAAGTTACGCCTTCTTTCTTTGCGTGAACATTTGGGCGGTGTTATGCAAATCTTCCCACATAGTGATGTAGATATGTGGGGGCGTGTTAGAACGAGCCATTTTAGGAGGGTGTGGATGAGTCTTAACTTTTATAAAGAATATCTCTTTGGGTTTGAGACTTTAGTCTTTGCAACTTTAGTGATCTTATCTATTCACGAACAGCTTGTAACACTCCAAAGAGAAATTAAAACTTGAAATTGCATCATATGACCCCTTTAATATGTCTTTGCATTGACTATTGACGTTTTGCTCATTTTCTGTGTCTGTTGCACATTTCTGGATTCCTCCTCTCATGTAAACTCTGGATCGTTGAGTTTGGCTCTTTGGTTTAAATTATGTGTCTCTAAAGTACAGAGTGATATGATGGAATCAGATATTAAGTGTATTGTGTAGTATAAAAATAGGAAATGGAAAGCAAAAGCCTATCTTTAAAAGCCAATGTTTTAGAATGTAATGGGGTTCTCACATTATGAATGTGTTATATTCATACAGGTATCAATATCAATACAGGAAACCAGATACTGTCACTGTAAGAGGCTATTACAGTGAATCATATTACTTTTCTACTATCTGAAATACTTTTCACAAGAGAAATGATAATAATTCATTAGGTTTGCGCTGACTTCTCAGGGCAACGACCATTATGTCAGTAACTGGAGTAATTGGTAATGGGATTTAAAGGATCCAAAATAATTCTGTTCTCATTCCAAACCTGTATGACTCTGATGGATGGATATGAATGCGTACAATGTGTTTTGAGTTTGTGGAAAGAGCTGTGTCAGACTTAAATCGAGCCAGAGTACAGAGAGCTTCGATTGCGAATTTCTCATTGGTTAAAGGATGTCAGAGAGTGCTGCAAACTGTGCTTGTTAAAATCTCTCAACTTTTGATCACTTGATGGAGAGTCACTCAACCTGGCAATACACCATCCTCATTGAAAATCAGCGATCGCAATATTTTCTGGTGTAAAGTGAGCTCTGACATTGGTTCACAGTGTGTGTTCAAACTCAGAGGTCTGGTGCTGAGGGCCGTTTAAAGGCCAATGTTCTGCCCCACTGCATACAGCAATTACTGAGAGCAGAAAGGTCGTGTGTGTGTGTGTTTTAGTGCTAGCATAGAGGTCAATGAAGCTTATGACAAGTCTGCACTCTCAGTCAATTCATTACACAGACTGTCGTCAGACATGGTGACATATCTGTGCAGAAGGAACAGCCACTGACTTCAGTAAATGCTGTGAACTCTATAGCATAACTTGTTTTTGTACAAAAAAAAAAAAAGACAAAATTTAGATAATGAACGTGTACATCATAAATCTGTCTCCCAAACCGTGTTTTTGTCTAATCATTATGGTAAGCCTATAACAAGTGTTTATATGTTAGACTGTTACAGTCAGGCTGGGACAAGGTGACGAGATGATCTAAACAAAGCAGGTTATTCACAACACACAACAAAGACCCAACGCACAACAGCTATACAAGCGGATGGAAAGACAATGACCGACAACAGACTACTGAAAGTGTTCTATTAAATCAGGCAAAAAAGACAACTCGAAAAATAACCACGCACTACATTCTAGGCTGTTTCATAGGACTGCCCTTTGCTCTTCTCATTGAAAATTAATTGTGGTCTTGCAGGAAACATTTGTTTCCCTGAGCTTTACTTCACTGCCCCTCTCACTGCAGCTGCTATCAGTCTGCACCATAGAAATAAGATCCAATCCACTCATAACAGCATCTTTACATGAGACAAGCTGAAAATGTGAGATGGATCATAATAAGGGTTTACAGATCAAATCATTAACCCGAATAGAGATTAATAGCAAATAACTCCAGTTACTTCTGTTTTGGAGCCTATTTGTCCCAGTATTCAAATGACATCAGATTCAGTCGACAAATGTCCTTTTTTCCCCCCAGGCAACATACAGTGGTCTGCTATTGTGTGTGTGTGTGTGTGTGCAAAATATCTACTCTTGTCACAGCTTGCAAGCAGTTGAGGCGGTGAGGATCTATTCACTAGGGGTGGGAATCTTTAGTCACCTCACGATCCGATCCGATTCCAGAACGATTCTTGATCTACTTTTTCCTCCTTATTAATTAGTTTACCGACTTGAAAACCTTAAAATCCTTAATTTACATATCCTTACATAAGTAATTAAGCACTTTTTATAATAATTACAAATTGAAAAAAATAATTAAAACAGTTGTATGTTAAGAATTTTAAACTAATATAACTTCAAAACATACAAGCAAGTAGCAAATAATAAAGAGGAACATAGAAACATATTACAAACAACAAAGAGTGCTTTCAGTATTTAAGAGTATCTGAACGTTTTCCATTCAAGAACTGTGAGTGATTTTTCTTCTTCTTAAGTACATAAGCAATTAAGTACTTTTTAAAATAATTACAAATTGAACAAAATAATCAAAACAGTTGTATGTTAAGAATTTTAAAACTAACTTCAAAACATACAAGTGTCAGGGATTCATCACAGTCACTTCAGTCACCATCCAGGATAATCACCCGATCACAGTCACCTGAGTTCTGATCACCCGCACCTGCTGTCACCAATCAAGCCACATTACAAATACACACACATCACAGTTACTCACTGTCCGGTCTACCGTTCACTCCTATGGACTGTTCTGGACTCTCTCTACTGACTTCTCCTAGAAAGACTTACCTTCTGTTCCTCCCGCGATCCTCCAATGACTCCTTGGAATCAGTTCCACGATCTCCAACGAAACCGGCATAAGATACACTCCATCAGAACTCTGATAAGAACCCTGGAATCATTCACGGTGTTCACACTCACCTGCCTTTAACTCACCCGTTCCATTCTTCTGCTTATCCAGTCAATAAACCATCCTGTTTTGCACTTACCTGTTGTGTCTGGCCTTGCTTTGTGACAACTTTCAGTATTTAAGATTATCTGAATATTTTCCATTCAAGAACTGTGAGTGATTTTTCTTCATCTTTACTGTGAAAGGTTTTTTTACTTCTTTACTTCATCTTTTTACTATGACATCATAGACAGTGGGAGATCTATTAAGCTGCATTCACGCAGGGATCTCTTTTGAAATATAAGTAATGTGGTTTGTCCTGTCCATTTAATCCCTTAAGACATAACTAGCTGTGTTTACATTAATTTTGCGTCATAAAACCATTTTGAGACGCTAGTGCATTAAACCACTTACACGGAGTCGCGCACAGCCGCATGCACGAGCAGTCTTCACAAACAAATCACACATCAGCATTTGAAATTGAAAGCAGCCTTCTGTTAGAGAGGTTCATATTTTAAATATATAAGTCCACTGCATTCCAAACTACATAAATGATGACTTCGTAGAACATTTGTAAGGAAAATACCGACGGGCGAGACCGCACACTTCAAGTGTAATATCAAACAAAGCGCGTGTCTCTCACAGCGCATCCGCTGCAACGAAGCCCACGAATGTCCTTGTAATTCGCTTCAACCGTTCCGAACTTTATGAAAGATTATTTTACGGAAGGTTCGAGTGGTGTATGTGTGTGAGGAATTGGAAGCAAGCAGAATACGGGTGTTTCTAAAGCAAACTCAGCGTCATCACGCATCTGGTTAAAAAAAGCTTAGAATCGATTCAGAAATTCTCAGAATCAATCCAGAATCGCTGGAGAGAGAATCGCGATGCATCGATGGATCAATTTTTTCTCCCACCCCTACTATTCACAGACTGTTTACTGAACAGAACAAGAAGACAATCTGAGCCAACGCACAAGAAAAACACAAAAGGCAAAACTTAACAGCGTAACATATCTAGTCAAAGCCATTACTGACCATGAGAAACTAAAACAAAGAGCTACATGACTGGACAAAACAAGAAACAGGTGAGAGGAATCAAAAATCATAGAAAGATATCAATACAGGAAACCAGATACAACAGGAACAAAATACAAATTAAGAGTACTTGCAATATAAAAGTCCTTGAACAAAAACACAGAAGACATGACATGCACCTCAGCTAAAACAGCAAACTCAGTTACTTTTGCTTATTCTGTGCAAGGATATCAGGAAAGAACAAAGACATTTGACATAACCATTGAGATAATTGGGAATGCTAACAAATAGCTTTTTCCAGTTATTATGAACCTTCTTGCATTACGATGGCCATTTCTACAATACCAAATAGAAGGATACTTTTCAGGATTTGTAAAGCCAGGATAAAAACTGAAAAATAATCCAAAACCAGTGACAAAAACAAACATTTTCATTAAGGGACAATATTTTTCCCCTTAAACTTTCCAGGGTCATTTTTAACCTTTATAAAGGCAGTTTTTCTAACCTTATTAAATGTATCTCATCTTTAATGTAAATATATTTATTCAATAAATGCAATTAGAATTGTAAGACACTATATGGCTGTTATCAATCAAATTAAATCATTATCAAAAAAATACATCTTTGCTCTGCAGAAGTGGTACCGAAGTGGTACTTACTTTAATACAGCTCAGAGATGCCATGAATGCATGTACACTGCAGTTATAATTGCAAAATTAATGTTACAAGATTAATATAAAATAAACAGAATATAGAACTACATTTACATTTAAATTTAGGCATTTAGCAGACACTTTTATCCAAAGCGACTTACAAATGAGGAGAATAGAAGCAATCAAAACCAACAAAAGAGCAATAAAATGTAAGTACTGTGATAAGTCTCAGCCTAACGCAGTACACATAAGGGTTTTTTATAATAAAAAGTAAACAAGTAGATCGAATAGAAAAAGAATAGAGAATACTAGTGTTAGAGGCTCTAATTTTTTTTTATTTTTTATAAAAAGATAGCGAATACTGTAAAGAGTGCAAGTGTTAAAGGATCAAGTGTTTTTTTTTATAAATAAAAGGAAAACAAGTAAATAGAATAGAAATAGAATAGAGGGTGCTAGTGTTAGAGGGTTAAGTATAGATGGAAGAGATGTGTTTTAGCTGTTTCTTCAGGATGGCTAAGGACTCTAAGTTGGCTAAGTTGAGCAGAACATTCCACCAGAAATAATGTCAATAGAAAGTGAATATCGTGTCGTTCACTTGCAGAATGCAAGCTTCTAGAGGCACATAAGTCTGAAGTAGTACATTTAGGTAAAGCAGTGCAGAGCCAGTGGTGTGTTTTTAGGAAAAAAATTAATGTCTTGTATTTTATGCAAGCAGCTATTGGTAGCCAATGCAAATTGATGAACAGAGGTGTGACATGCGCTCTTTTTGGCTAGACTAATCTTGCAGCCTCATTCTGGATTAACTGTAGAGGTTTCATAGAACTGGCTGGAAGACCTGCCAAGAAAGCATTGCAATAGTCCAGTCTGGACAAAACAAGAGCTTGAACAAGGAGTTGGGTTAGCATGTTCCGAAAGAAAGGGCCTGATCTACCTAATGTTTTACAGGGCAAATCTGCACTATACAACATTTTAGCAATGTGGTCTTTGAAATTCAGCTTATCATCAATCACATCTCCAAGGTTCCTGGCTTTCCTTGAAGGAGTTATGGTTGATGTGCCTAGCTGGATGGTGAAATTGAAGTGATGGGTTTTGAAACCACAAGCAGTTCTGTCTTGGCAAGGTTGAGTTGAAAGTGATGGTCCTTCAATTGACAGGAGGATCAGGTGGTTAACCTGTCAAAATCAGCGGACAGATGAGGGCTTCAACAACTGAGAGCAAGGCAGTCTCGATTGAATGTCCACTTCTGAAACCAGACTGTCTAGAAGGTTTTTCTGTGTGAGAAAGGCAGAGATTCGTTCAAGTGTTTTAGCAATGAAAGGCAGAAAATATATCAGTCTGCAGTTCTCTAAAAGAGCTGGGTTAAGTGTGGGGTTTTTTTTACACAGAGGGGTTATCCAAACCTGTTTAAATGCTGAACTATGAAATTAAACTCAATATAAGAAACAAAAAAACACCAGTAGGGGCTGACAATTCATGAGCGAGTCATTGATAGCTTTGATTGATTTTCCCACTTCCTCTTTGGTTAGCAAAATAAAGACTTTAACCAGTGTTAACATTGCCTCCCCTTTGTCCAGTGTATTTGATCTTCCCCTGTCTGAAATTGATTATAAGGAAGGCTCTCCATAGCCTTTCCCGAATTTTTAATTAATGCAATCAGTTCCCTAACATAGCTTTCTCTTTTACTGGTAGCTCATTGTTAAAATTAATTACCAGGATGCAGATCCCAGCATTCAGGAAGATCTGCTCCTTCACCCCCAGTACCCATCTCAGCATTCACTGCTGCAAAGCTACTGATGTGTGGTTCCTGTTGATTAGACCAACTGAATTATTTTACCTCCAAAAACAGGTATCCTAGTCAGATTTGAGTCTCCCAAAATTAAAATCGTTCTTTTTTGGCTTCAGTTCTTGTGTTTATCCCCTACATGTTCTCTTGCCTTTCAAACATCCCCACCTCCTGTTCTGACATTTTCCTCCTATTCAAAACCGGACAGATGGCCACCCTACCCTGGATGGCACTAGCAGATATATCAAGCAGACTCCACTCACATAAATTGTGTCATTAACACCAAAAAAGTAGTTATTTTATTTTTTTTACATGAACTGCTTCTCTTTATGACTTTAAAATAATTTCCATGGTAATCCACACTGTACAACACAAATATGTGATGTTCTGTAAAGGAACAGAACTATTTCATCCCCTCTCACACAAGAACATTGTATTACAAGCCTAATAACCAAGATTACAAGGATATTCCTCTGAAAGGTGATTAGAGAGAAGAAGATGAAGCCACTTACAGTACTTGGCTATAAGCTGAATATTGATTTCATTCAATGAAAGCCCAGCTTCTCATCTCCAGCTTTCACCAGAGTTCCCAATTAACCACGAGCAACAACTCCACCTCGGCCCACCTCTAATTGGGCTGTCTAATGTGATTAGGGTGTAATGACGATCTCTACGCCCATGACAGAGCCATGATCAGAGAATTTCTCAAGCCCTTATCGTCTTACCCATAATCCCTCACTCCAACGCCTCTCCTCCAGGTTTAGTGCCACGACTGTCAAGATAAAAATAACACTTCTCCCACAATAGAGTTCCGCAGCTGCAATTCCCTTATCCAATTTCCAGAAGCGTGGCCTTAATCAGGTCAGAACACTTTACAGCAGCTTCTGATGCCAGATAAAGACAGAGAGAGAGCGGGATTCCTTAATTTCAAGTGCTGCTTCCAGTTATCTGCTCACTCTTATTGCGTTCCCGTCTTGCAGGGTTACAGTAAGACGCTCAACGCTAAGTGCGCACTGCACTGATGGACTCTCGTATATTTCTCAGAGGTCATTTGATGAGAAACGGCCTCCTGTAGGAAACCACTCAACAGATGCCTCAGAGTAACAACACACACATAATGGAAAATAAATTAGTTAGAAACCACTGGACTGAAGAGAAAGTTTGATTGTTAGCAGACATACATGACTTGACAGTGTCTGATCTGTGGATTAGAGTTATTGTATTGAGAATCCAGTGTGGAAGTGATGCTATTGACAACAAACAGCATTGTTTCTTGTTCATGTAGTAACTAAATTAGGACAAATTTTATGGAAAAGCGGAATTATAAACTAAAAATTTGTTACATTGTGGTTCTGTTCTTGATATAATGCATCATACAAAGTATGAATTTGTATGTAACAATTGTGAGATATAAATGCAGAATTTCAAGAAAAGGGTCAGAATTGTGAGATAAAAAGTCACAATTACCTTTTTTATTTTTAATTAACCAAAAACATTATTGCAAGACGTCAATTTATAATTCAGAGTTGCAAACGCTCTTCAAATGCTCTTTTAGTGCTGAGGCGCACAGGGGAGATGGCCGCTTTGCAACACGACAGGGGGTAGTGCAGCCTGAAGTGCGCAACCCACTCGACACTGGAACGACCACCGCTGAAGCGCCGTCCCGCCAACACAGAAAGCTTCCGAGAGTGTGCTGAACTCATAGTTCTCGAAATAAACATAGAGCAGAACGATGTTGTCGCTCGGCTCCGAAGCGAAAAGCTGGTATGCATTGCACCTGCTGCCTTATTATATTCACGCTGTGATCAGCGGCAGCTGGATGCAATAATTGCATGCCAATGTGCATTGGCTCGTTTAGTTTACACTCGAAGTAGATTGGTCTATCGAAGCGATATCCCAATTCGTCTGTCACGACGTGACTCGTAGTGACCGACTGAAAGGGAACTGTAGTTCTGCTCTACTTCACACATCGTTTTACAAGCTAAATTTAGTGTTGACAAATAGTACATATTACACTCTATTCTATAAATTATTAATCTGTTCTGCATAAAATCAGAGGTAATAGTGTCTTTGACTTTTGGTCTTAACTACCAATTACTTTATAGACAGCTATGAAAACAAAGCAGAAGACAGATGTGCTTAAAGACATGTTCCTGGACATTCGTGACTGTTGCAAAACTCTTATTAAAGCACGTTGCCATCAGATTTTGACAAATCAACTGATTTTCTATTTTTCATTGTAATAGCCTGTTAACTCCCAAACAACACTTAAAACAACCATAAGGCACACAAAACTGTTATCAATGTATAATATAAGGACTACAGAAAGCCATACAATGAATGCAAAATATTAAGAATGCTCTGCATGGACACTATTTCTGGAGAGCTCAGTAAAAGTGTTCAGAACAATGCAGTAATCTGTAAGTCCAAATGTCAGGATATCCATATAGAGTCACACAACATTCAGCAACACAGGGTGGGGCAGTAATGCATCACACTAATAATATCACTTTAATAATATTACAAGTAACATGTAGTGTATCTGTCTATTATGAATATGATTTCAGTAATCATTTTACAGTTACTATTTATAAAATAGCTTGTTACAACATTACTTTTGTTGCGTCAGCTTCTACTGATTTGAAATCCAACAATCCAATCATCCCTAGATTCATTTTTGTAATAGTTATGATTTGCGTGTGCATGTGACGTCATCAGCTAGCTTGAAAGATGGAAAGTTCACATTCAGTGGCTGGAAATATTTCCATTACTTTGATATTGTCATACGAAAAGCAGAAGACAAGTGCAGGTCATTAAAGCTACTGTGTTACACAAATTATTTTAGTCAATGTTGATCATTCATAAGTGTATATGGACAATCGGTATCAGTCAGATTAGGGACACAGGAGTTTACTTATCCAGTCTGTGGGCCAGATTTACCAACAGCTTGCTCTCTTTTAGCATTAAAAACTACTGTTAGGATTTACTAAAGAGATGCAGTGAAACAGTGATGAAAAGTAGTGGACACATCTGAACATCTGCATCTGAACTTATTGCATATGCATTTGTAGGAGTTTCACTTGCAGATGCAGTATTTATGGGAGGGCAGTATTTAATTGAATCAGGCAAGGTGATTTATTAAGGTTTGCGGTAGTCAGTTTAACGTCTTAATGTCTTAACCCATTTTGTGTCTGTGTTGTTAGAAGATTATCCACACCTGATTATCATTGGCTCTGCTTGTTTGCGACCCTACACTAATTTGTGCTGCTCTTGGTAGATTGTGTTGGTCATTATGGAAATGAGATGTTGCATTTGTGTTCTTTAATTTGCTTATTGTCAGTAGATCTGCCACAGAACTTTCCACTCCCGTCTGTGCTTTTATTGGATTGCAAACTCATGCTAATTTGCTCAGTTGGTAACACTTTATTTTGATGGTCTCTTTTGAACATTATGCTGACAATAACTAACACTGCACCTACATGTCAACTATCTCTCATTAGAATATTAGAAGACTGTCTTCTTAATATCGGCAAACTCTTTATTGTGATTGTCTCCTAACAGACATTCTACTGACTATAAGTAACTTTACAAGTACATGTCAACTTTTTCTAACCCTAAACCTACACTCTAAAAAATGCTGGGTTGTTTCAACCCAACTTTGGGTCAAATATGGACTAACCCAACTTTTGGGTTAAAAATTTAATGTAAAAATTTTACCCAACAGTTGGGTTAGTCCATATTTGACCCAATGTTGGGTTGAAACAACCCAGCATTTTTTAGAGTGTACCAGTCTACTAATACTCTACTAACACTCTAATGAGAGTTAGCAGTTATGGAGACACAACGTTACTTATAGTCAGCAGAATGTGTTAAAGGCACCATCAAATTAAAGTGAAACCGCTCAGTTTAGTAAATCTGGCCCTATATGTGTTTTTTGGACTTGGGGAAAACTTTCAACCTCATTGCCAAGGGCGTCTTATGAGGTGCACTATGGGACTATGGGATACTGGGGCTGCTTATGCATGCCATCCGATCTTTATACCAGTGGTTCACAACCATGTTCCTGGAGGACCTCAACACTGCACATTTTGCACACACCCATTTTAGGTCTTGGAGTCTCTGCTAATGAGCTGAGGAGTTTAATCATGTGCAGTGTTGGCTCCAGGAATGTGGTTGTGAACCATTGCCTTAAATAACCAGTGCAAGAGCTGTGTCTGCATTCTTATCAGTAAATCCATCTTAATCCCAATGAGTGTTGAGCTCAGCCAGGGCTGTCCTCAAGGTCAGAGGGCATCCAAATTTGGGGGTCTTAAGGTGGCATTGCTGCTATTTGCAGATGATGCCAAGGCTGTACTTATGACCTTACTTGCGGCCAAGTGTACAGTAAGGATGAGAGTTGGCACCCTTAAGTCAGAGGCCATGGTTTTCAACCAGAAAATGGATTAATGTCCTCTTTGGACCCCCACCTATTATCACAAGCTTTGTGTAGTGACCAAAAGAACAGGATCATAGGTATAAATAGCTGAAATTTGTTTTCTTCGCGGGGTGAAAACCTCTGATATTTGTGAGTCACTCAGAGTAGAGTTACTCCTCCGCGTCGCAAGACGCCAGCTGAGGTGGATTAAGCATCTGGTCAGGGTTGAGTCCTACTGTAGATGCCTTCCAGCGGAGGTGTTCCAGGCATGTCCAACTGGGAAGAGACCTCCAGTCAGTCCAAGAACAAGCTGGAGGAATTCTATCTCTTGGCCCCCCTGGGAATGCCTTGGATTCCCCAAGAGGAGCGGGAGAAAGCTGCCAGGGAAAAGGACATACTATAGGCCCTATGTAGCCTGCTGCCACCACAACCTGGCACTGGATGAGCAACAGGAGAATGGATGAATGAATAAATAAGTTAAATTAAACTTACTAACCCCCTTCCCCATTTATATTTGTGTATGACAAGGGTCTCCAACCCTGCTCCTGGGGAGCTGCACTCCTGCAGATTCCAGTTCCAAACCCAGTCAAACACACCTGAAGCAGCTTGAAACTTACAGACAGGTTAAAGCAGGTTTAGAACTTCACGCCATGTCGAGATTACCATAATTTCAGGATGACAACACATGATGTTCTACTCAGAGCTGAATTCTGAGTTTCCATAGCAATACTATCAACGCCAAAGCGTTCACATGCTCGGCATGCTCTGAGAGCTACGATTTGGACCATGTGACCACTGTATCACCTGACCACTGCCAGATTAATTTAGGCGCTACTAGGCACTATCTCTGAGTGCGAGGATGTGGACAGCTTTGAGTAGAAGGTCATATGTTGTCACCTCGGAATTATGGTAATTACAACATTGAATGAACAATTCAAGCTTCAAAGTCTGCAGAACGGTAGCTCTCCAGGGTTGGAGACCCCTGGTGACAGCAACCTATGGTAAACTACTCACCTGTTGTTTGGCATAAACGGATATTCAACATATTTTAAAATGTCCACCTACCCGTAGAGAAATCTAGACCTAACCAAAAACAACCAGACAAAGATGTCATGCTTGATGACCCTGGATCCAGAAAATCTGACCAAGGTGATCCACAGGCCCCATTCATAGCATTCTACATAGCATTTCAGTTAAGGGTGGCCAGACATTGCAGTTATGTTGCGTAATTCTATAATAACAATCAGAAACCATAAAAAGATTTTCAGGAGTGGCTCAGTGTCTCCTCACAGCAGGAAGAGCCCTGGCTGAGCCAGGATTTGGTTTTCCTCCAGGTTCTCCTGTTTCCAAAGATGAGCAGCACAGGTAAATTGGAGGCAATAAATTGTCCACAGGTGTGAAAGTGGATGTCTGTGATAGGCTGGCGATGGACTGACTACATAAAAGTTTGGAGAAAGGATGGATGGTATTCCGGAGGGTTTTTATTCAGAATGAATACAAAATTGATTGCCATGAAATGTCATATCATTTATGTCAGGAGGAGGATATTTAGTCTAATAAAGTCTTTATTCTTATCTGTAGTTGTGCGTTCAATATGATGTCTGATAAAGAAGTGCTTGAGTTATTGACTCCTTTATTTGCTAAATGAAAGCCTACTTCGTAAATAGCTGTGTTTAAATATGTTTATACTGGATTTTAAACACTAAATTTAGTGTGGCAAAAATAGACTCAACACAACCCATACAGAAAAGCTGTGTATGTTAAATCTAGCTGCAATGACAACTTCACGCTCCTGCAGCTGCTCTCCGTCATCATAGAAAAATAACATAAGAAGAACTTAAGAACTTAAAGTCTTCTACTGTAAATGTACATCTTAAGTTAGTGTGATGATTTAGGTGCCCTAAAGAAAAGCTATAATGTGATTAAAATGCTGACTGACCAAATCAAATTACTCCATGGTCCATTTTTCCTGTTGGTATTAAGATGCGTTTGGTGATTCAATTACCAAAGTGTTTACTTTTAAATGCAGGTGAGAAGGGGGTCTAAATCGTGAAACTGAAGTCACATTGGTGCGTCTGCAGCCCCGGAGCCACCGCCAGTCCATCAAGGTGCCCTTCAAAAGGAAATGCTAAGGATCTCTGGGGAATGCTGGTTTACATGTAATTTTGCATAATTGCATAAAAGGCTTGAGAATTTGAGTCAAACACTAAGCGTATCCCTCTAAGTCAAGGTAAGCACAAACAGCACAGATATCATTGTACAGCAGGTTAGAGGAGGACATGTAGAGGTCATAAAGGTTTAAGTTCATTTGAATCTGTTTGGTGAATTCTGGTCCATTTCCCAAATGCAGCCGAAAGTATGGGTTTGGGGAAATGTGTTGGTTTCTCTTTGCTGTGATTGACAGTGGGTTCATATGAAAGAGGATCATCAATGACAGATTTTAGTGAAGGTCAGTGTGATGCCTTCATATTCATTTACTGCAATCACGCCAACATTAAATAAAGCATCTTCTTTTAGAGAGAGGCTGAATGAGATTCAGAGTAATAAGCGAGGACACGGGCAAAAATGAAAGTGTGCTAATTTGTGCGACACAGCCTATAAATGGGTATGAGTATCAGTGAAAACACATGAAAATCAACTCATATAAAGCGTGTGGATTCCCCGTGACCTCCCTCCAGGGAAAAAAGGCAGAGAGATGAAAAGTAATAACTGCATTTATTATCTTTCCTGCGTCGCCGTACATGTCAGATCGTTACCGGCGGCGAATTCCCTCAAGATCAATGATACTTAAAAAAGCAGGATGAGAGCGATTCAAACAAAGGAGTGTTGGATATGAAAAGATTACTCCAATAATTTATTATTGGAATAATTCTAATAATTCTAAATGACATGCTATAACGCCAGACATGAGGGCTATTATACCTTTAGCTCACTTCTTGCAGTCGACACAAGAGTTTGACAGCACGTTAAGTTCACACACTCTTGCTATGAGAGTTCAGACTCAGTTCAGTGTCATGTGATGTGCAGGATAAACACACTGCGGTTCACACACAGTTCAGAGAAAGTTGCTGCGAGACACATGACTGATCAAAGGCTTCCTGATACTCCTGCATATGAGTTATGAGTGCGCTGCAAAAGATCAGAGCGGCTGCTTTCCTCCGAGGTGCACAGGTGAAGAAAGAAACCATGTCTTGTGGCAGTCACATGGCATCAGAACTCTGAATGATAGCTTGACAAAGACTTCTCATGTTCCTTAGAGACAGACGGCTGCATCTGAAATGTCACTGACTGACACACACCTCCAACAACAGAAACAAGGATCACAGCACTATAAGAGCCACTGCGTTCCCTCATTACCCACTTCACAACACTTCAGCCTCCTGTTCGCCGTTGTGTTTGTTAAACGTCTCCTTTGGGACACTCAAATGCACTCTCAGCGTTTGTCCTTATTTTACCGCCGCAGCACACTACGCATAAATTGGGCCAATTTCTGTCCTGCCTCGGCCAGCTGTCTCCTGAAATAGCAGTATAGGGATGGAGCCAGTGTCCCCATGGTAACGGAAGAAGTCCTGAGATCCGAATCCGCGCCTCCATTACGGCTCTGCTGTTTATCTTAGATAACAGGTCCAGAGGGAGCCATCACTGGTCCAAATGGAATAGCCTTGTCTTGTCTGGAGGAACATTTGGTTTTTGGCTTTAATTGGAGGAAAGAACAACACAGGAACATCCCTCATTTCTCTAGTCCTCTGTTCTTTGTCTAATCCTCCTGCTCATGCTATGTTTTTGTGTTCGTCTTTGTTGTATACCTTCCGTTTTGTAAGATTGGAAGTCTAAATTCTGACCTACAAAAGGACATGTTAATTCATTGCTCTCATTCTTGCATTTGCTATCTACAGAATCTTCAGCCTGGATTACCCTGACTGATAATTACTGAGCATTCAGTCTGATAACCTGCGGTTCATCTCTTGACCATCAGAAACACATCAATCCTTATGTGCAAAACACATGAATGAAGGCTGGTTATTGCCAGTATCAGCGTGTCAGAAGCCAATCTGTTCTTGTTTGTGTGTCTGAGGGTAAAGGTGGAATGAGATTCACCAGTGTTGATTGACAATCCTGACACTACGAGACTGACATTTAATCAACACTTAGACAAAAGCCGCTTCGTTCACTTGAGCCAAGAAGAGCAACATTATGCGGACTTGTTCAGTGCCGTTTTATAGTATCTGTGGAAATATCTCCATGTTCAGAACTGAACACATGAATACAGACATCTGTCTCCAGGCTAATAAGTGAGTGATTAGTGAGTAAAACGCATGCATGTAATGCATGTTGAACATTTGGTTAAAAGTATTCATAATCCCAGACAATGAAATTGCATTTGCATTGTGTTATGTATTTTTATAGCTGGAATGAAATGAAAATATGCATCTATTATTGATTGTGAACATCTTGTCAATGATTCATTCATGCATAATATTTGACCTTGTCATTTTTTTTATCAGAATGTAACAATCTTCTGCTGAAACAGCTGACTTCTCTCTGGTGATGTATACAGGACGTCTATAGTCATTAATTCACTTAAACCCTTCACTTTTCTTACAATACACTGCAAACTCGCGTTCAGATCTGCCTTCATCCAATCAACATGACACAAGTCCCCGCCATACTTTGATGTCCCCTTTAAGCGGAAGATCTCGGCAGTCAGAGACCAGAGTAATCAAGTGCAAGTGCTTTGAAACCACATTAAAGACCAGTCTGAAATAAAATGAAATAAAGTCCATAAATACATATCTGTGGTTCTCGGTGTGCTCTTTTTTATTTGCTCCCTGTGTTCTTGATATCACTGATAATGACATCAACAATGAATAATAATACGCACTAACATGAAGTGCTTTTTCAAAAACATGTTCACAGTAACAACAAATGTAATGCTACAACTTACATCTGCAAAAATAATGAGAGCTTGAACAGTGTGAAATGTGTGTGCTTGTGTATGTTCTATGAGTATATGATGTGCTGTCTGTACTGTTTAGAATCTGTGCAGTAAGCAGCATGAGATGAGATGAGACAGAACCAGACCTGATCCTGCTTCAAAGTCACCCTCTCTTTTACTGCCGATCCGACAGGAGCTGACATTTTGTTTTGCTGCAATTAAGAGGCCTTTTATTGCGCTCAGCTGTTACGGGTGGGAGTTGAGCGCATTTATGCTCCATCTTCAAATGGACTGAAGAACGCCAAAGAGCAGAGTTTCCCCAGACTAAAGCGAGCAGAGGTATTACCTTGCTCTTCAACTATTAATGAGTCCATTCCTCCACTTAGAGGAAGACCAAGGCAGAAATGAGGAGAGAAAGAAAAGAGCCAAAGGAGAATAATAAACCAGAGTAGATGTGGGAGCGAGGGAGTGCTGTGGAAAAATAGTGAATGACATAAAACTGACAGATGGCTGGCAGAGATGGAGAGAGAGACTGATGGAGAAGGACAGCAGACGGCTAGTGCTCTGTCTCTCTAGAGATGAAGAGCTGACATGCTGCTGGAGCGGTGCATTATGGGATCTGTCTGTAATAGAGCCCCTGCTGTGCAAGATTCAATCCCCCTCAGAGAACCCTGATGTTTGATGGGAACACCATTCAGTGCTGCTCACGCATTACAGGACCGCACATCACACCTGATATATCATATATATGCACTGTTTGCCATGACTTTAACAAGACGCCCAGCTTTTCGAAAAAATGTTTACGCATATTTTCATATATAAAATTTGTAACAATTTAAACAATAAAGTAAAAATAAAAGTTTATCAATGTGTTCAGCTTTATGTAAAACTCGTTTACTCATGAAAGTAAAATGAATTAACAGTGTTTCAATAAAGCTATTATTACAAATGTAGTGCAGTTCATGTCTTCATTGCTATATATATATATATATATATATATATATTACAGGTTACCCTATCTAAAATTTATTAAGTAGTGTAACTATTTAAATCACTTTATTAAAGTAATGTAACTGATTACATCTGATTACGTTTTGATTACTTTTCTAAATTTCTAATGTTTTCAACTGTTAATCATTTTCAAACATGTAAACCAGGCAGGGTTAACCTTACGGTAGTATTCAACACTGATTACTATCACTTTCGCAATCCTTTATCCCTTGAATTATGATTATGATCATTTAATTTTAAAGCACAGCCACCACAAAATCAGACTTACTTTGAGATCATTCTGAGGTTAAATACAGATATAAAAATATAACAAGAAAAAGTTTAGTAGCTATGATACTGTTTTTGAAATCGAATCTTTGCACAGCTATGACAGGAAACACAGGCATCTAACAATGTCTTGGGGGGGGGGGGGGGGAAACAGGAAATAAAACCGTTATTGAATAAGCATGTGTCCTATTCTGTGTATACTGCATATTGCAGTATATTTAAACATGTAAGCACTAGTTTCCCAAATATTGAAATGTATTATTTAATATATCACATTAGATTTTTTCAGTATACATTTTTTTGTTTAGTAAGAGAACAGCAGTAACAAAAAAGGTATTTTCTATGTTAAGCTTTATTTATTTCTGAATAAATAAGCTTTCCATTGATGTATGGTTTGTTAGGATAGGACAATATTTGGCTGAGATACAACTATTTGAAAATCTGGAATCTGAGGGTGCAAAAAAATCTAAATATTGAGAAAATCATCTTTAAAGTTGTTCAAATGAAGTTCTTAGCAATGCATATTACTAAACAAAAATTAAGTTTTGATATATTTACGTTAGGAAATTTACAAAATATCTTCATGGAACATGATCTTTACTTAATATCCTAATGATTTTTGGAATAAAAGAGAAATGTATAATTTTGACCCATACAATGTATTGTTGGCTATTGCTACAAATATACCCCAGAGACTTAAGACTGCTTTTGTGCTGCAGGGTCACATATTGTCCAACAAAACCAATGAAATATCTGCCCGTCTGATTCCATTCTGACAATGAAGTCTTCCGCAGCAAGCAGAACCTCTGCTTCACTCTCTTAAATGATGTAAATTGTAGCATAAAACATATGCTATTTTAATTAAATACATAAAACGCTTCAAATCTAGAATGCAGAATATCAATACAATATTTATCTGTGATGATTTTCAAGGAAGTACTATGTAAAAAAAAATGTATACGCTGGTATAAATCATGCTTTTGAAAAGCCAGAGAAAAAGTGTCAGGTTGTCAGAGCGTATGTGCAGCCTCCACACTTCTTTTGAACGCAGACTCCAGAACGATACAGTTTGAAGAGTTGAAGCTCAGTTCATGAACTCTGACGACGCAGAGGAGGAAAAGTATCTGAGAGAATCCATTCAAACAAGCCACAGAGACATGTCAGAGACTTTCGCTTTTCACTGAGCTTACAGAGAGATTTCTAGAATAAAGACTAATGAGGATGTGTTACATTACACGTACCCTCACACACCTGATGCATTATACCTCAATCTGATGCACAGATATAACACACACATGAGCTTTACACTGCTCATTTACACTGTGGAATTCCTCACTGAGGAGGAGGAATTTTTGCCCTCTACAGGTAGGGGTGTGAATCATCACTGGTTTCATGATTCGATTCGATTACAATTATCATGTCAACGATTCGATTCGATTCGATATCACGATGCATCACATACTCAATTTTCAATATTAGGACACATGGGTACATTCATATTCATTTTATATCAAATTTAATTTTGAGCATTTTTATTAAATGATATAAGCAGGCTACTTTTTAAAATAATTACAAATTAATAATAAATCAAATTAATGGTTGAGACTTTAACCAACTAATTATAGCTTCAAAACATACAAGCAAATATAAAGTAATAAAGTGTTAAACAAAAAGTACTTTCAGTATCTGAGAGTTTTTTAAAGTCCCCATGAAATCAAAATTAAAGTTTTTTGGGTGTTAGTATCAATATGTTAGTCTTAAGGTTATCTATAAGGCAGTTTGCTCCAAAACAGTGACAAAATTCGCATTTAGAAGATATAAGCATTCAAAGCTTGCAGTTCGTCACTTCCGCCAAAACGGCTCAAGGATTTTTTTGACGTCACATCGTACTTCAGCTTCTCATCAAACTTTCTGTCCAATCAAATGCTCTCTAGAATCCGAAGCCCCGCCCCCTACACTATAAATACACGCTGAAGCCGTGGCTGAAATCGGTCACTTGTCGACAGGGTTAGTATTTTCTGTACAGTGAATGGCACGTAGTGCACTATATAGGGGATAGGGAACGATTCAAACAGTGTAAACATGCTTCCATTGAGGAAAAAAATAAGTCTGGTTTGGCGCTGTGTCACGCTAACCACCGCACCGCGCACACACTCTGCTCCGGTGCAGAGACACGATAGCACGGAGTGGATCACATGCGTGAGTCGGCGCAGACCACAAAATGTATCGGAGCTATTTGAATTCTACACAGAATGCTATATTTTATCCAATATGGATGAGATTGTGGGTGTGTTTCTAAGCATTTCAGGGGACCTTTAAGTATCTGAAAGTTTACAGACAATCATAGTTATTTGTTTTTCTTTTTTCCTCAGCATTATTGCTGTTTGATTATTACTGATGAGATCATAGACAGTGGCAGCTTTAATAGGCTGCATTCACACTAATGCACAGATCTATTTCGACATATTAGATGTTTTGTCCTGTTCTGAAAACTGTTTACATCAATTTCGTATCATAAAAATATTCGGAGATGCAAGTGCATTTAACCGCAGCCGCGATCGAGCTTCAAGACAACAAACACAAAGCGCATGTGAAAGTCTGTCAGTACGTGAGTTTCGTGCATCTAATACGTACTGCATTCCAAACGGCAGAAATGAAAGAATGCAAGTGCATTTAACCGCAGCCGCGATCGAGCTTCAAGACAACAAACACAAAGCGCATGTGAAAGTCTGTCAGTACGTGAGTTTCGTGCATCTTATACGTACTGCATTCCAAACGGCAGAAATGAAAGCATATCTACAGTAAACCACTGAAATAACAGCGAGTGGAAGCACACACTAGCTATTTTTCCATCCAAAGTTGCGAATTTAACTTATGCTCAAACTGGAATATAGCATAAAACATTTGCGAATAAAGCACCGTTTCCATCCAACAAGTCAACGAGAACAAAATCGTCACTTCCTGATAAACTTGCACTAAATATCACAAAGTAAAGTAGGAGAAGTCACTGAATATAATAATTCACTGCTTTCGGAGGTGGACGCCTGATGTTTCGGAAAGCAGTCGTGTAAGACAATTATACAGAAATACTTTGACGACAGACTTTGCTCAGGCATTTCAGAACGATCATAACAACATTTCAGATGCTGTGAACGAGATCAAGTTATCCCGTCTCATAGCGCAGTCACATGACTTTTTTGATGCGTATAGTGGAATTTATTCAGTAAATGTGTTTCCATCATAGTTTATGCACATTTTTTCTTAATGGATAAAAAGTTTATCCTACTCAATTGTGCGCATATGTTTTTTATGTGCGTTTTTAGAATTGATGTGCATCTTGGCGTGTACATCCAGCGTTTCTTTATGCGATATTCCAAAATGCGCATAAAAATAGGTGGATGGAAACATAGCTATGGTCAAGCAATGCGCACGAGTCTCACAGCGCATATCCTGTGCAATGAAGCCCGCCGCGATTGTCACTAGCGCACACATCTGCCATATGCGGGAAAAAAACCAAGCTCAGAATCTACAATTTTAAAATAGTGGGTGCATTTTTTTAACACTCGCTTTGGCGTTTTGCCTCACTCAACTCTGAGGTTCATGTGCAATCTCTTTCGGATGAACACCGCTTGTTCCTGGTACTCATTAAGACCTGGAAATCTCCGTGTTCAGCAAGGATCCAGGCTCCCAGTGCATCCCTTTTTATGGACCCGGAGAACAGAGACTGGATGCGTTGCTCCCAAATTCCCAAAGGTGGAGATTTTGCAAGGCTTCTCTCCTCCTCCCTTTCACTCATTCTAGGATGAGCTGTTGCATTTGCTCTGCCTGGTTTGAGCGTCAGGCATCTATCTATGTGGATGGGACACTCAAATGCCACAGATGAGTTATTCATCTGTTTCAGAGAAAGCATGAAGGGTCTGGCTGATTCAAAGCAGAAAATATGTCACCGGGTAGCTCAGGCTATGCATGTGGGTTGATTTGTCCCATAGGGATCAAGACTCATTCTACGAGAAGCACAGGCACGGCTTGGTCTAAAGACTTGACTGCATCTCCTCATACTTCTGTCAAGTTCTGTAGTCTGCATGTTTTGTCGTATGCTTTTCTAGATTTGTGAATCCAAATTATTAATATCACACCATCCTCTGGTGTATTAGATGCTCTTTTTAGGCTAGCAGGCACTGTTGGTTGTGTGAGATCAGGCAGTACTGTGGCGAGCTGGCAGTCTGTTTACACAGTGTCAATGGTTAAGACTGAATGAAAGGGAACTGGTTTCCTGCTGAAGTTAAGCTGCGTTGAGTCTGGTCAGTGCTTGGATGGGAGACCACCTGGGAGAGCTAAGGTTGCTGATGGGAGAGATGTTAATGAGACCGGCAGGGCTTCTTCACCCAAAGCCACTATACTGTAAAAAATCCTGTCCTTTTGGATGAGATGTTCAACTGAGGTTCTGACTCTTTCTGGTCACAAAAAAAATCCCTGGATGTTTTTTTTTTTTAAAACACTGCCTCTGTGTACTCTCTTCTAATAGCTGGTGTGAGGTGGGCTTTCTGGAGCAAATAAAGTGCTCTATAAATGTTACTAATAATAATAATGTGTCTCTGGTATTAATTGATAAACTCCTTCAAGCACAATCATCAGAAAATAAAGAGTGTTTGCACGTTGAAATATACGTTTATTATTTTCCAACCCACCCAGGGGGTCCAACAGCTATTTCTCTATTAAAAATCACACAGCTCAGACTACAGCAGTTACACAGATATGGTCACTGATGCGTAACTCTTACTGATCTTGGCTGGTTCTGTGTAATCATGCTCAGCTCAGTGCACTGCGTTCTGCTTGTCCTAACACTGTCATGTGGGAAACACGCTCACGGACACGCTACTGTAGTCACACACACACACACACACACACACACACACACTTTCTTGAATAACAAGCCGATTCCTCTCGTGTCTGTCACCCTTCAGGCAGTAATTCACACTGTGTGTATTCAGTGGATTCGTGCTTCAGCAGCAGCTGTATTAGCAGCCTCATCTTCAAACTCAAACACCATCATGAAATTCATCTGCTGGAGTAAACACCAGTCAAAGTACATGAAAAAACATCAGAAGCTACATGATCTCATTCTGAACAGCATCATCCATTCACCTGTACAACACCTTCTAACCCTAAAATCCACACATATTAACATTGTGATGAGTGGACTCAGCAGTCTGCAGTCATACTGGCTTGGGCATCACAGGTACAGCACTTCTTCAAAGTGACTTTCCAACACCTTCACTCTCTCTGTTCTTCTCTGGTGGAATGAGCTGCCAACCTCCACCCAAACTGCAGCTTTCATCACAACTTTCAAGAAGCATCTGAAGACACATCTCTACTGCAAGCACTTTACCATTACACAACCATCGATCAAGGCACACACACGATGTTTCTCTTCTTTTCTGAATATATAGCTTGTTTCCAAACCAAGGGTTCTAATAAACCAGCACTGTAAACTATGAATATTGTTGGCTATGATGAATTGCTCTGTTGTACTGCAAGTCGCTTTGGATAAAAGCATCTGCTTAATATATAATGTAAGTGTAAATGAGTAGATAAGTCTGAAATTCTGGTCAAACTTTCAGCGGGCCATATAAGAGGTGTGAGTCATTATAAGAGTAAACATAGTGAAATACATCATATAAGTGTAGGCTAAATCTTGTTACCAGAATCTTTTTGTAGTCTTTGCTTCATTTTCAACACAAGACTCCCAGTGAATAAGAGAGTTTCTCTGATCTGCTCAGTCTGATCGGCTGGGTTCATTTTCTTCAGGATTTGGAAACTTCTTGAGTATTAGAGCAACACAGCATGAAGGAAAATCCACTTCATCAACTTACAGTTACAGGCCAAAGGCTCTGCATGTAAAATTCATCAGTGCACACACACACACGCACGCACACACACACACACACACACACACACACACATGCACACACACACGCACACACACACACTCACATGCACTCACACACACACACACACACACACACACTCACTTATTTGTTTTTCTAATACAGTGGGGTCCTTTCTTTGACTTCTATGGTTTATAATATTGTGCTAATGATGTTTTCTGTACTCTGACTCTAAACCTAATCCTCACATAAACCTTTTTAGGGGTCAAAGCATCAAAGATTATTCTTTTCCTGCCCTAAATGTGTCTGGGCGCCAGAGACTGTGAGTTATAGAGATCTCAAAGTTGGTGGGATGGTTTCAAAAATTTGCATTTTAGGTCATAAATATGGAACCATAAGGGCTAGAGTCCAAATTTTTTTTCTGAAACCTTCAAGACTGTTGGTTCAATTCGCACCAAACTTTGTATCTATCATGTGGAGAATGTCATGAGAAAAATTCATCAAAATAATTTTGATACATCAAAGAAATGTGAAAATATATGAAAATTAAATGGTCAGGAATTACCCAATTTTACAAATTGACCTATATTTGCCAAACGCAATCTCCAAACTTTACGAAACTTGACACACATAGACAACAGGACATTTTGAGGATACACAGCAAGTTGTCAAATTCTGGCTATAGGGGGCATACAACTTAAAATGCTTGTAACTCTGCAGCTGGAACATCAGTCAAGTTAGTTAGTTAATTAATTAATTAATTAATTCCTATATGGTCAACTATACAAATGTTCTCTGATCATGTGTAATTTCAGCACATAACCTCCTTTTTCATTCAGCCTAACAAAAGTATGTTTCCTTTGAGGAGGCACTGTTTCCATAACAATGTATGAGGGAATATTTAACAGTATAAACAAAATAAATATTATAAAATATGAGACGAAATAGTGTCTAAGTTGTTTATTTCTCACAGCAGATATACTTTCAGACAGGAACAGTGTCTCATTGGCCTCCCTTGAGATCACTGTGTTTTCCCTGAGGTCCTATAGCCTATAGTGAAGACGGCAGTACTATAGTTTCCTATACGCAGATGAGGCAGCTTGTGTAGGGCACCAACAACAAAGGTGACACCAAAGGCTCATATATGCTGCTGCCATAACACTATAATCCTTGGAATACACTGGTTAAAACAGGTCACTGGACTTGACAACAGACAGAGCTGAACACACACACACACACACACACACACACACACACAGCTGTGTTAATAATTTAATGACAGCAGGAAGAACACGAGTAGATTTAGAAATGAACTCAATGTCCTGCTATCGCTCTATTCTCACACATTCAGGGCATCTCAATGGTCCTAAAACAGCTTCATTAGGCAAAATATAGTTTCATTTTTCATTTTGTTTCATCTTGGAGTGTAATGTGATCTCCGGTGAGACACACATCAGCGTCTCTACAGCCGTGTGCTAGCAGACGCTCAGGAGAGACAATCAGATGCTTTCAGAGCGCCGCTGAGGTCAGTCAACATGATTAATGATGATGACGTCACGGGCGTGAAAGTAATCACACACACACACACAGCGAGATCTGAGCATGATAATGGAGATCATGCTTCAGTCAGCTGCTTTCTTCATTCCTAAAACAATGCAATAATGACTGGATTGTGTTAAATAATACGATGTGAGTCGATTTGTGCATTAATTTGCATAATTTCATATTCAACTGATTGTGAACTAATTCACACCGACAGTGAGTCATGTTAGTTGAATTATTTATATTCGTTAACCGTATATGCTCGAGACTCATTGTAGACAGCATATTGACATGAATTAACACAATATTTACTTTAAAGTAAACCATTTAGACAAAACAATCAACATACATCTTTCCCAAAAAAATTACAGTACAAAAAAAATGTCATTGGGTCATTCCATGTCAAATCAACCAAATTTCAGAAACTAGAATCTAAAATCATATTGCGATATCTCTAATACTACTTGAGTTATAGGTAAGCGAACTTTGAAAAAAAAAAAAGAATATTGATGGCGCTCAGACAGGTATGTTCAATGCAGTTGTTTTGACAGAAGTAAACAAGATACATTTCTAATTTCAACATTATTCAGACATTCCTCTTTAAAAGAAAACAAGCAGCAAATTTTTGCAAAGTGACCCACATTTGTTTTTTTATCACTGAAAATGTGTGAAACTTAAAGGGGTCATCGGATGCAAAATTCACTTTTATATGTTGTTTGAACATAAATGTGTGCTGGCAGTGTGTGTATACAACCCCTCTATAATGATAAAAATCCACCCAGTGCTTTTTTTTTAAATCCCAATAAATCATGAGCACTGTCTCAGATCAAGCCGTTCACAGATTCTTGACTGTGTTACATCACACAGACCCAGGCTCCTCCCACGACTGTTGATTGACACTGATGTTTTAGCACAGACCCGCCCTGAGTGAGCTGTAGACAGTCCGCCATTGTTTGGACGCCGGAGCAGGAGTAGACAAGAATGACTCCTAAGCGATTGTGGTGTTTTGTTGTTGGGTGTAATAATGAACATAGCGGTCATCAGAAGAAGTGAGTATAAGGTTTTTTGAATGAATCTGCAAATCGCCTTTCCTAATAATGTGCTAGTTAGCAAGTTCCACGACGAATGCGGCTAAAGTTAAGAGTCTCTCATGAGTACGGCTCGTCACCCCACGGAAGAGGGGGGCGGGGTGAGCAGAGCTCATTAGCATTTAAAGGGACATGCACTGAAACAGCTCGCTGTGGACAGAGTTGTTTTTGACAGGGTAAAAAGGGTGTTGTTTTACACTACCATTGAGAAATTTTAACCAAAGTATGTTATAGACTTTCCATTAAGACCCTAAAGAATCATATCAACTTGTGGAAAATGGGCATCCGAGTCCTTTAACAATTTACTCCTGGAGCCATATTGAAATTCCAATATCTCTGGAACCCAACCAAACAGGGCATTAAAAATGAAGATGCTAAAAGGAAGGCTTGGTAAGACCCGATATCTAAAAGGGCATTAATATATCTTTAATGCTTCTTGAGTTACAGGCATGCAAACTTTGGAGAAATAAACTTGAAAAGTGCTGTTTCCCCATTTTTTAATGGTCACCACTGGCACATAATGCAACAAAGACAGCTAAAGTCAACAGATTTTACTAATAGACCTACCAATCTCTGTGTAAAAGTAACATCATGATGCTGCCATCTTTCACAAGTAATTTTTAACCCCCTGTAATTTGGCTCTGAATCTCAGGTGAAAATCCCCTCTACAAAAAAGTGGATTACTCAGTAAATATTCATCCACGACATTAATATTTTGTCTCTCATCACTAAACATGTTTATCTATCTTCAGAAAAAAACATATTAGAAAAATCACAGCACAATTTGTCTACTGTTGGATTCTATAATGGTGATGAGACAGCAGAAACCAAAACCCATTCTTTCAGTTTACTGTGTGCTGATTAAGAGCTGGTAAAACAATATCTTACCATATTTGTTAGGCTGTTAGTGTGTGGTCATGTCTTAATTGCAGTACCTTGTAAATATTTTCCTCTTGTTTTTTTTGGGTTGGCCCATGACTAGAGTCATTTGGACTTTTCTCCCTTTTGTTTGTTGTATTCTGTGCATCTGCTGGGTGGTTTCAGACTACAACTCTTCCTTCCCACCTAATGCTGTTGTGACGTATCCTGATTTAGCCAGAGGAGAACTGGTCCTCCGACTGAGCATGATTTTTTCCCTTTGTCTTCTGTTGGAGTTTGGGTTCCAAGCCATACTCACCTTTTGGTTTGCTTAGTTGGGATTTCAATGATGTCATTGATTTGACAGCACTGAAACGATTGGATGAGCTCAAAACTAGAACTGAATTGAGCTGAGTAACGACATTATTGTCTTCTGTATAGAGCTGCTTTATAACCAAATAAAATTGGTTTATGATTGACAGATTTTGCAACAGCGACACTGTTACTGAACTGAATTAAATCAACATTGAACTGACTGGAGCTGAATATCGACACTACTGTCTTCAGTAGAGCTACTTATCACAGAACTGAACTTGATTTAAAATGGAACTTTAGACAGTTGTTGAACTGAGCTAAATCAACAGTGAACTCACTGGAGCTGAATAATGACAGAATTTGGATTTGTCTTACATTTGATCAAGCTGGCATCACTGTTACTTCCCTGTTCAAAACTGTGAAGCTGTTTTTAAACAATCTCTATTGTATAAAACTCTATATAAATAAAGTTGGTATTTCATAAAGCAGGATTAATTGGCTGTTATATAAACCCTGAATTCTCAGCTGACTGACCCAAACCTCACTTATACTGTATTTATCAGATCCAAAAAACACACTCTGGAGTTAGTCCAGTCAACTCAAGTTTTGGAAACTCATAAAGACACTTTGAACAAATTTGAGTGCCAAATCTATGCAAATGGATGCTAAGAAGAAGCATGATTTGAAAGACCCTGTTTGTTTTGCTAATTCCATGGCATCTGCTCTCTCCGGACCGCCACCAGAGGGCTCCATCGCCAGAGTTTTAGCTCCTTCTCTCGTGAACTACATTTCCCATAATGCTCTGCCTGGACTCTGGTTCTGTTTCCCATTAGTCCTGGAACATTTAACCTCCCTGCCTCCTGATCTTATTTTACTGTGATCGAGTCCATGATGTCGGTTTATTATCTGCTACTCCAAAAACTCCAGACCCCACACACATCATCCTGGTATCTACAATAGTCTGCAGGCAGTTTTCTACATTTTGGAAGCACTGTCATCACCCAGCCCTTCATAAAGATGTTTGCTTACATGCCTATGTAAATCTCTTAACTATCTCCATCCCCTTTTACTCTGGGACTCATATTGTCCATTAAACTCATCAGGCCTGCTGCTATCTGGGTATTTTTCAAAGAACTTAGTTACAGCTGCTAAGCCTCTCCCAATCTCAGTATTACAAATCTCCCTCCCAGAGCAACCCCGATGTTCTCTTTCCTATTTAAGAAATTATATGTATATTTCAAATTGTGCCTTGATGATAGTGAGTTCAGATGGAAGTCTATAAACTCTGCCACTCCATAACTCTCACTACGGTAGTCTGACACTATTGGTCTTCCTGGGGACACATCTGGAAACAGCCTATGGTCATTGTGTGTTTTTGGAGGTATATAAAATCTCTTACACCTAAGGTGTATCTAGCCATGTTTTATAATGCACATATTCTGTGAGGAAACATACTTTATACAATCCCTCAATCTTTCATTTGATAATCTCCATAGATTCCTAAGTGGCCTTTCCAACTGCCTGTAGAACTCCCTCTCACACACTGTTCCCTATCTATGATGATTACTACGTTCCCCTTATCTGCTGGCTTAATTCAAATAGAATGGTCTTCCCTTAACTTCTTGAGTGTCTCCCATTGCTCCTCTGACTGATTACAGTCCTCCTTCCTCTTGGAAAATCCCTTTCCCAGGCATTAAACAGAACTTTGAGAAGTGGACCGGGGAAAGTAGTAGGGGGAAATATAGAAAGATGAGAATAAGAATAAAATGAAGAAGGTTGGGTAATTAAATTATGGGATTATTATGGGGTAATAATGAAAGAGTTGGAAGGGAGTAGTCTAGAAGCAATAGCAGTCTGGTGACTAAGGGTCAAGCCTCTGGGTTAAGAGTCTGGGGTTTGAGACCAGTGAGGGAGAATGAAGTTTGGAGTTCTGCAAAGTTGGGAGCAGTTAAAGAGTGCTAGGTTTCCCAGTTTTCCCTCTTCAATTAAGCCGATGTGCTCTCTATGCTCCTGTATAATCCCACAGAACAAAACGAGATCTACTGTACCAGGCATCACTGTTCCTTTGTCCATTTTAATGCAGAAGAGACCAACCGAATTGGCTCTCCAGGTGGTGGAATCATGAACAGTTGACGCTGTTCTCCTTGGAGCAAAGCTGATCTAAAACTGTTGAAAGATCCTTGGATTAATTACTTTTTTTATTTTGGGTCAATCTAATTAGTTACACAACGTGCTGATTAATGAATCTAAATAATTGCAAATTAATCACACATTAATTTAGGCTAAGAAATTACATCCAAAAGATAATTTATTATTGTCTTAAATGAGAAAAGCATTGAATAGACATAGACAAAAAAAAAAAGAGCTTTAGAAAAAAATCTTTTGATTCAACAGAATTTATTACACAAATTTTAAGGCTGCAATGAGGCCATAACAATATTAATTGGTGTTTGGTCAAAAACCTAAGTTACCAGTCGATAGTTTGCTTAGTAGTAGAAAAGTAGGGTAAGGAGATTGCATCAATTCAGATTGTGTTTTTCAACATCTAGAGTACTTGATCTCTTTCTCTACCAGTGCCAGAAGACATGTGGAGACTGTGGTCATTAACTGTAGGACCAAATGCCCTGATTCAGTTTCCATTCAACCACCTGCCAATTTAGTATGGCAATCACAAAATGATTCTTTCAATACAAGTATACAGCGGGTAAAATAAGTATTGAGCACATCACCATTTTTCCCAGTAAATATATTTCTAAAGGTGCTGTTGACTTTGACTTTGACTGTTGAAATTTTCACCAGATGTCAGTAACAACCAAAGTAATCAATACATACAAATAAAACAAAACAAATAAGTTCAGAAATTAAGTTATGTGTAATAAAATGGAATGACACAGGGAAAAAGTATTGAACTACTAAAATGTATTTAATACTTTGTACAAAAGGCTGTGTTGGTGATAACAGCTGTCTGGAGAAACTAGTGGCTAGCATTGCTCAGGTGTGATTTTGGCCCATTCTTCCACACAAACAGTCTTCAAATCTTGAAAGTTCTGTGGGCCTCTTCTATGAAATCTGACCTTTAGTTCTTATTTTCTATTGGATTCCAGTCAGGTGATTGGCTGTTCTAGCAGCTTTACTTTCTTTCTCTGAAACCAATCGAGAGTTCTTGGCTGTGTTTGGGATCATTGTCTTGCTGAAATGTCCAGCCTTGTTTCATCTTCATCATCCTGGTACTGTAGGTGTTGGGACTGAACCAGCTAATATTAATTTCCACTCAAATCTTGAAAGTTCTGTGGGCCTCTTCTATGAAATCTGACCTTTAGTTCTTTCTATTTATTGGATTCCAGTCAGGTGATTGGCTGTTCTAGCAGCTTTACTTTCTTTCTCTGAAACCAATCGAGAGTTCTTGGCTGTGTTTGGGATCATTGTCTTGCTGAAATGTCCAGCCTTGTTTCATCTTCATCATCCTGGTAGATGGCAGCAGATTTTTATCAAGAATGAGAACTTCGTTTCTGGACTTATTTGTTTTGATTTCTTTGTATGCATGGATTACTTGTGTTGTTAAAATTTCAAGTCAACAGCACCTTTAAAAATATATTTATTGAGAAAAATGGTGATGTGTTCAATACTTATTTTACCCGCTGTAGTTTTCTCTTAAATAATGTTGTAGATTTATAGGCAGAGTTTGTCTTATGTTTTTTATTTTTCTTCTTCATTTTTTAATGACGATGTGTTGACAGCAACAAAACATCTTTCAGGTTAATGAGTGCTAAATAAAACTGGTAAAAATATTTATTGCCATCTCTGTGTGTTGACTAAACAGATATGGACAAACCAGACATAGTTTGTTTAGTTGACTTGTGGACGTTCAGCATAATTGTGTCAATGCCATTTATATCCATAATTGCAGATGGATATGCTGATAGGCATCACATAAACCCTGAACTCTTGATTAAATCTCAGCTGATTAAAACTCATTTGATTGAAACTCAGAGTTCATGGTGAACACAAAGACATTCTTAAGAGAAGAGTCACCATGGAAACAGACGTCAAGAAGAAGCATCATACTACATCTTCCTTCTTTGGTTTAATGTGATTTACATTCTTAGTGGGCTAGCTTGGTGTAAGTGTGGGGAAAATATCTTGTTCCTAACCTTTAGGTCTGACTGGGAAATGGAGTGTAAAAGCATATATGCTGTGTATTGATATTTTAAGATCTGGGTGCAGTATTAGCGCATATTTGACTTTTATCTTTTTAAAATACTTTTCTTTGGAAGGGGGCATTTGTACTCTCAACCCAGTTGTGAAGGATTACAACCAGCCTGGAATAAAAATATTATTATTCGGTTAAGATAATCACATATTGATAATGTTCATTAATTTGAATATCACGATCCCCATCTTAAAGGGGTCATAAGATGCAATTTCATTTTTTCCTTTCTCTTTGGAGTGTTACAAGCTCTTGGTGCATAAAGAAGATCTGTAAAGTTGCAAAGACTAAAGTCTCAAATCCAAAGAGATATTCTTTATAAAAGTTAAGAGTCAGCCACACCTACCTAAAACGGCTCATTCTAACACGCCCCGTTCTTTTTAGCAGCATCATATGACCCCTTTAATAAAATTCGAGTGGTGGGGTTGTTTAAGAGTGCCCCCTACCTATTACATTTGTATCAATTGCAATTGCGATCAATTGCATTCAACTAAAGGTTCTGTAAGGTTTTTATTTATTTATTTTTATTTTTTTGCAAAGAGGGCATGTGGAGATGGTCTAATTCAGTGGCTAAAACTAATGGAAAACCTTCAACTGTGGCACCTACCCTAACTAACATCTAGGGTTAAATTAGCATGCACATTTTACAGTAGTGTGAATGAGGTTTCAAGCCTTTAAAATCTCTCTCTACATCCCGCATGGCAGATTTTCTTCCATAGAGCAGGAGATGTTCAGCGGTTTCCATACAAAAAGAGTTAATCCACCTCGTCTGTTTGTGCTCAACAGAATGAAATCATACAGGTCTGGAACAACATGAGGGTGAATAAAAACTGCATTTTCATTTTCACTTCAATTATCCCTATAAAATCCATCTATTCATTCCATAAAATCCATATCTGGGGTGACCACACCCAGACACTGAGCTGCTTTGTTTTCACCTCACACGAGGTGAGTCATTTGAGTTGAAATGATGTCATCATGTCAACTGCATCTTAAACGCTTTCCGATAATTAATGATCATGGTCTCTGATCAATCATGTACGGCGTATCTTTCCATCCTGAGGACATCCGTCTCCCCTCGTCTTCCTCTGCGGGGTTCAGGACGCGTGATGAATCAGTAATGCTTGTTTTTTTTCCCAGCGGCTCTGAACAGACAATCACGCTCACGGCTCTAATGAATAGAGCCCCAATCATAATCATATCAATCAACCTTTAATATCGGCCACGTCCCCAACCACACGCCGGTGACCAATGAGAGCGAGATCAGATCGATGCACATTACGGCGGGCCGCGGACACACACAAGGCCTCGTTCTGACGCCGTCTACAGCCGCTAAATATTTAATGTTGAGTGTCGTGAAATTAAAAGACTAGGAACCTTCATCTGTTCTCGTCTGGTGCTTTAATTAATTCCAGGACAACAGAATACAATTACACCAAATGAGAAATAGACTGAGTGAGACACAGTCATTTCCTTTGTGACATAAAGATACTAACTAGCCAACGTTTACATCCTTGACCATGTGGTAGATTCACTGTGCTCTTCCGACAGGGAGACGTTTACATGCTTAAGATTGTTTTACCTTTAACCAAAGATTAAACAATATTAAAAAACACATACAATTAACTGTATTTATAAATACATGCAGTATATTCATGGTCTGGTGATAAGTGATGATGATGATGATGATGATGATGATGGCATATGGGAAGATTACAGTTACAGCCCTGTACTGACCTCTAGTGGAATCATTACAACTTCACATCAGCCCATATTAGACTCACAACTGTATCACATGATCAAAATAGATTTAAATACTATTTTGTCCACTAATGTTAGTCAAGGTTTCTTTCTCCAAAAACACTAGTTTTTATGAGCATTTTCCATCCTCTCTCTGACCTTTCCATTAAAAGCACAATATGTAAGATTTTCGTAATAAAATATCCAAAAACCACTTGCACAGTGTGATATATTTAATGCACTTGTGTACTTACGTTATCCCAAAAGTTCCCAAGGATTTGTAAACCCAGAGAAATTACAATTTTAAATAATGGCTAGTCTCTGGTCATTGTCGCCTATCGATGACGTAATATCTGCACTATTGGCTTCTGCTTGTAGAAACTATGGCAACACACGAACACAAATGCTGCTGTACAGTTAAAATTAATCCATTATGGCTGTGACGAATGAAATGAAAATGAAATCAAAAGTGTTGACCGCAGCATAAAATTTAGATCTGCTCAATGTTGCACCATGATTCTTTTTACACGTTTTTACAGCGCTGCGCATTATAACCAAAAACACATGAGTCTGTTGAGCTTAGGAATGCAATGGCCAATCAGAGGCGTTCAGATGAGTCACAAGCTGCACATTTGCTGTGTGGTTTCAGCTTTGAACTACTCATCCATCATTAAAAGCTTCCTTGTAAAGTTACATCTACTTCTTTTGACTGGACAGACCAAGGCTGCATCCAAAATCACACACTTATATTCTATTTAGTTGGTGAAAAAACGTCTCGGTTACATATGTAACACTCGTTCCCTGAAGGAGGGAATGGAGACGTCACGTTGGTGACCAGCGAATTGGGATCTCGCGTCGAGAGACCAATCTACTTCATGCATAAACTAAACGAGCCAATGCACATTGGCATGCAATGATTGCATCCAGCAGGCACTGATCACAGCGTGAGCATAAAAAGGCAGGAGGGTTAATGCATACCAGGTTTTCGCCGAGAAGCCAAGCCGGTGACCCAGCTGCTCAGTGGTGGTACAGCAGCCGTGGTGACGGGACGTGACGTCTCCATTCCCTCCTTCAGGGAACGAGGGTTAAATACGTAACTGAGGCGTTCCCTTTCAGTTGGTCACTCCGAGTCACGTCTGTGACCGACGAATTGGGATTCCTACCAAAGCGCCATGGATGCTGCCCCATCAATGCCGTAGCGTGTAAGGTGGAGGCAGCTTCTCCACAGGCCACATAAGAATCGTCGGACAGACCAGACAAGTACCCACAGGCCTGGATGGGGAGGCACGGTTTGTCCCACCAGATGGAGGAAGTATTAGGACACAACTGCATCGCAACCGACTGCTCCCCCGGGGAAACCCCGTATACCCCCTAGCTGCACCACTGTCGAGGGTGGTGAGGGAGGAGGAGCTAGCAGGTCGATTTTCGGCAGTAAAAGGTGCCGTATCACAGATGCTGCCCCTTCCAGTGTCTTGTGCGAACCTCCTGCGGCCCTTTTTGGTGTAGGCCGGGGCTCGTAACAAGAAGGCCAGTCACTGTTGCCGTAGCACTACCAATCAGAGTATGTGAGTGGAGTGGAGCGGCAACAATTTCCCCTCCGCGCTCTGAGCATTTAATAATCACTCCGCTTCAGCTCCGCTCCGGGTTCACCATTTCCTGCTCCCGCTCCACTCCTCGCTCACTGATATCAGAAACACCGCTCCATGGCTAAAGTATTTCAGTATGTTGATATGTCACAGTTCTGTTCATAACATATATTAAAATAATAAAATAAAATAAATAAAATGACAGGAGCGTTTCAAAGTAGATTATTGGAACACTAGTGTGCAAACTTTTTTCCTACCACATGACAAGCTAATAACATGGTTGTCAGCATTAAAAGGTACGCTATTGATGCTTTTTGCAGTGCAAATTTTGTTTGTGATGAAAATAACAGTACGGATCGCTGCATTTCTTACAGATTTCTGCTCATTCGAAATCGGATGCAGATGAAGTAGCACTGTATAAGATTGCATTTGTTTGAATACATTATTGAGAGAGCAATTGCGTGTGAATAAGTGTTGTTGCAACATGTCTCGCCCTCCGATGCAGCGATCAACATCCGATCGTCGGGAGAAGCGCCAAAGGATACTGCTCGTACGCTCCTTGTAGAGGGCCCAGCACGTTCCTTTAGCAGCTCAACTGGTTGCGGAGCACAAGAGGAGCGATGGTCCCTCGAGGGTTGGTTCCCTGGAGGGTTTGCCACCATTGTAACCCTCAGACCACCTGTGCCACCGCCTGAAGTAGTCCTCGCCTGGCTGCAGCCAGGCATTTGTTTGAATACATTATTGAGAGAGCAATTGCGTGTGAATAAGTGTTGTTGCAACATGTAATGGGAGCGCAGACCACCTTGTTGGTTGATGTACGCAACGGTCGCATTGTTGTCCGACTGGAGCAGCACGTGCTTGCCTCGTAAGCACCCTTTGAGACGGTTCAAGGCAAGGCGCACCGCTAGCACCGTACTTAATGCCCAGGCACGTGAGGCAGCAATCATGACCATCACCCGGCACAATGGTGAGTTTGCCAGACGCAACGTCATCTTTAAAAAGACACACCCATGAATGCTCTTTTAGGGAAATGCTCTTTCAGGTGCTGAGACGCACAGGGGAGATGGCCGCATGCAGCACAAGAGGGGGTAGTGCAGCCTGAAGTGCGCAACCCACTCGACACAGGAACGACCACTGCTAAAGCGTCGTCCGCCAACACAAAAGCTCCCTTAGAGCGTGTTGAACGTGTCATTTTCACACGAAAGCTTGGCAGGAGCAGAACGATGATGTCACTCGGCTCCTCAGCGAAAACCTGAATATGCGCTGCATCTGCTGCCTACTTATACTCACGCTGTGATCAGCAGCAGCTGGATGCAATAGTCGCATGCCAATGTGCATTGGCTCGTTTAGTTTACACTCGAAATAGATTGGTCTCTCGAAGTGAGATCCCAATTCGTTGGTCACTCCGACGTGACTCGGAGTGACCGACTGAAAGGGAACTTATATAAACAGTAGTATGTCCAAATTCATGTTCATAAAACAGTAGATGAAAAGTACTGGGATGACCAGCTACATCCAACGAGACTCTAAACTAAAGTGTGCATCCGATGGACACTGTACTATCCCTTGAGGCCACGGGAGAGGATTTGTAAATTGCAGTGAAGTGACACAACTGATGTTGGCAGATCACATGACAATGACAACATCACGGATATTCAGATTATGTTCATACTACACACATTCATACTACAGAGAACATGCTTGTTTAATGAATCAAAAGAAACCTGCTCAGAGAGTATGAGATTTCAGACACAGCCCAAGTTTCTAATCACTCAACCGACGTCACTGGCATGTAAGTGTGTGGTCACATGTTAATGTGCTTATGATTACATGCAATACTTTTTTTTTTCCATTTCCAGCCATAACTTTTCTATAACACACTCCTGCATATGGCATGAACTGTTCTTCTAAAGCTGCAACTACATATATTGTAAAAACAGCCATAAACAAATGAACTGAACAGTGGATAAAAGCTGCAGTGAGTGAGAGAGTGTGTGTGTGTGTGTGTGTGAGAGATCTGTTGCATGCCACTGGTCCATTTTTGTACATGTATCTATCTGCATCTGTAATATTTATGTCCCTGCAAATTATTTATTTTAAGTGGATTTAAATAAATTGTTAAATGTGTGTGTGTGTGTGTGTGTGTGTGTGTGTGTAATGTGTGTACCTGTTTTTCTATTCTGGTGGGGACTTAAACCCGAATACACACAGACTCATGGGGACTCGTGTGACGGTGGGGACCTAAATTGAGGTCCCCACGGGTAAACAAGCTAATAAATCACACAGAGTGAATTTTTTTGAAAATCTAAAAATGCACAAAGTTTCCTGTAAGGGGTATGTTTATGCTACATTGTGGGGACCACACCCACAAGCATAGTAAAACCTTACATTTTTGACTTGCCTGCAGTCCCGAGGGAAAATAATTATTAAAAATAGTAAATGATATTTATCTGAAAGTGTAACAATGCACACAGGTTTTCTGTAAGGGGTAGGTTTAGGGTTAGGGTTAGGGTTGGGTTAGGATAGAAAATATCGTTTGGTCAGTATAAAAGTAATAGAAGTCTATGGAAAGTCCCCACAATT
>NW_015547676.1:261272-274230 GCF_001515605.1 Sinocyclocheilus anshuiensis
AACCTGTACTGTACACTAACGCCTAAATAACAGATCCCTCTTCTGGTCACATATGAGATATTCAACTGAGTGTGAGATATCCAGATTCCATAAGATTTCATCAAACAACAAAACAGTCACAATCTTCTCAGCACAGAAGAACAACTGCCCCATATCCTTATTTACATAATATATAATACATAATATAATAGGTGTGTCAAAGGTATGTCAAATAATACCTTAATTACTACCAGGGAACATGTCTGAAAACAAGCATTACCAAATACATTTGATGCTCCACAACGTCATGACCTTCAGACCAAACTGACCTAAACCTGACAAACACCTCAAACTCCTGCATCTACACCATCAGCCTGTGGAAGAGGAAAGAGGGCGGGGCTTACGGGGGTGCTGCCGTCTGATAGGGTGGTCATGCTGATGGACGTGCTCATCTTGTCTGAGGACAGAGAGAGGGGCTTCTCTTCTCCAGGATATCCTGTGTCTGCAGGAAGTCTCGCCAGTCATGCTGGATGCTGATGGATAACACGAGCAAAGATACGATTTATTTGCTAACACTCTGTTTTACAGTGTAGTGATGTAACGGAATGAAAATGTCTTATCACTATTATAGTGAACAAAATTATAACGGTTATGAGTATTATCACCGTATTGTTCAAATGTGTTGGAAATTATTCCGTTTTACCAAGTTTTATATTTAAAAACAACAAAGAACAAATAAAATGACTTTTTGTTTGCATAAACACTAAAACAATAACATTACCAATGATGTCCGGATTTTAAATTACAACATGACTGACAACAGTATGAAATGTATGAAATATGTATGTATGTATGAAATATGTATGTATGTTCAAATACAGCTTTGAAAAGGTTTCATAAAATGGTAAACCTCACATTTCAGCCTTTAAATATAGAAAAGGGTTAAGTCAAAATGATAATTGATTAATAAATGATTATATGTATTTTATCATGCTTCATAAATAATTCTAGATACGTTATCTGAATTGTTTAAATGTGCAGAATCCACATAAGCTTGTTTTTCATCAACCGGTCATAAATGACAGCAGGGCATGTAAATCCGGTCTGTTTTTGTCCAGACAGAAACTGCACACAGACTGAATGTGAATGTGAGTCTCTGTAAATCCACTCTCTGACAGCAGGTGGCGCTGATGCAGCAGCAGAATTACAGCTGTTTCCCGTAAAGAACACTAGTTTATTAGCTATTACATGGAGCGAAGGTGAAAACAAAATGCCATCCAATCTTTTCTGAAGACAGTCAGAATCTTCAGAGGTACATTCATATACAGTAATTAATTCATTCATATATTCATTTGTATAATACTCTTAGCACTCGTTTAAAACCTCACAGCTTTCCGCCATGTTTTCACACAAAACGAAACTAGGCTACTCTGTGTGCTGTGCTGTTACTTAAATCTCTGCTTTATGCTGGATAGCATTTATTTATCCTGAGTTGTTCAAATCATGATAATTTAATACGGTTTTAATGATAATTAAAATATGAAATGGTAATACTAACCGTGGGGAATTCTATCATGATTTATCATCAATCCGGTAATTGTTCCATCCCTAATTCTTACACATTTTGTTCATCATGAAGATCTTAACACAACTGTTGTGAATTTTGAAGCCATAAGGAGGTACTGATAATAAAATACCTATAATCACATATAACAATAAAATACAGAAATTACTGATAATAGCTATATTTACTTATAATAACTAATTGCAAATTAACGAAGGAATACCATGATAAAGTGATAGCAAAAATTTAGTCCACTGTAATATCCATAATCCCCCATGACAGTGGAGCACCGGTAATGATAATCACCCGTGGCAATGTGATATCTGCAGTATAAGTGATGGAGATATTGATCATATACTCACATCAGTACTGTGCTCTCCAGTGGATGTGTGTTCACTGTGAGGTTATTCTCCATGTCTGTCACCATCTGATGACTAAAACAAACACATTCACACAACACAAGCACATTCTACAATTAATTTATTATTATTATTTTTTTTACATTTTTAAAAATCGGTTTAGTGTTTTAATGATGATGTTGACATTTAACTTTCTTTAGCAAATTAATTAATATTTGAAATGAGTCTTGTTTACTTCACAGTCAAAAAAACAGATGGTGGGAAACCACATTGTTTCACTCTCACAGGAATACAGCTCCACTGTCACGCTGAGATGAACATGCAAGCAACACGCAAACACATGCAAGGACAAGTTTTTGTTCTTATTTTTACCATTACTTAAATGGCGCTCAGGAGGAGCATGTTGATTTAATCCAACCGATCACTAGACAAGTCTCCAGCTCCAGCCATCCATTACAGACAGTGAACCAGATCTGTTCCTTCACCTCTATTCACAATGGAATAACATGGCAATAAGTGAAATTATTATTTTTGCCTGTTTTGTAGTGATGGGAAGCACTGCTTCATGAGGCTTTGAAACCTTGGCAACCCTTTTGTTTTGAAGCAGTGGTTTGGAGTGTGTATAAAACTGACAAAATCATGTAATTTCAGTAAACGAGGCTTCATTATGTCTTCATTATATATGGTTTTTACCTGATCCCAGATCAGTTTTATCAATTTGTATACATTGTAATGAGACATTTGTGTAAAAGGAAGAATAGTGGTTAATAGTCTCTTAATGGCTTGTTTAGAAAAGCCCTCCATAAAACAAACAAAACAAGCACTGCAAATTAATAAAATAACATATTATACAGGCACTTCATATTTAATGGTATTTGATGATGTTAATTGCATGCAATATGTGACCCTGGAGCACAAAACCAGTCATAAGGGTCAATTTTTTAAAATTGAGATTTATGCATCATCTGAAAGCTGAATAAATAATCTTTCCATTGATGTATGGTTTGTTAGGATAGGACAATATTTGGCTGAGATACAACTATTTGAAAATCTGGAATCTGAGGGTGCAAAAAAATCTAAATATTGAGAAAATCATATTTAAAGTTGTTCAAATGAAGTTCTTAGCAATGCATATTACTAATCAAAAATTAAGTTTTGATATATTTACGGTAGGAAATTTACAAAATATCTTCATGGAACATGATCTTTACTTAATATCCTAATGATTTTTGGCATAAAAGAAAAATGTATAATTTTGACCCATACAATGTATTGTTGGCTATTGCTACAAATATACCCCAGCGACTTAACACTGCTTTTGTGCTGCAGGCTCACATATGTTATAGTTTCAAAAAAACATTTGCAATGGGTTTGTAAAAGCTGTTTTTATGCATGTTTTGGTCTGAGTTTTTGTTACATGTAAACAGTTTTGACCAGCAGGCGTCACCAGTGTGTGGTGTTTTGAGCGCTTCGAAGTGACATTTTGTGAAGCAGTTGGTTCAGTTCATTCAAGGTGTGTTTCTCCCATCACTACCGTTTTGTGTGTTTGACACCGAACTATTAATTCACAGCTTCTGTCTACAAAAACACAGGTCTGAATCCCAACTAGATTCTCACTGGAATTAAACTACTGGGATAAACTGTTAGAGAAGGAGTTTGTGATATGTGAAATGATGGAAATCTCCCTTTGAGATAAATGAAATGGATAACAGAGAAGAAAATCTGTTAGGTTTGTAACACTTGAGCTGCACACCAGAGGGAGCCCTCGCATCAGTACCGAGAGGAAAATAATGTATATAACAGAAACTCCACTATCTTGCCAGCTTCTTCTTGTTTCATGTTCCCACACAGTACTCACTTTTGCAGCTCGTATCCTCCGCCCTTCAAACACTTTATCTTCTGGGATGTCTGGAGCACCTCCTGAGAGACACAGACAAGAGAAAAAGGTGCATACACAATTAAATCAGTGCAAGTGTCCCTCATTTCCAAAGCCAAGGTCAGGAATAATGAGCAGAAATGCCCCAGCATAATTAAACTAGACCTGTTACAGCTGTCATGATGACAGTGAAATGTTTAAGCGAATGAAACGTGTGGATTGCGGCATCACATTTACAGTAGATGTGCTCACGCTGCTTGATGATTTCTGTCTGCATGCGGTTTGCAGCGTTGAGCATTAAAACCAATCTCACACGATTCTGTTGAGCTTATAGTTGCAATGTCGAATGTGTTTTAATTCGTCACTGTGGAGAGCGTAGTGTGTGCTCACTGACTGAATTCTGCTCTCATCATCATAAACAACAAAGTGCAGAAAAGATGGAAGTAACAGACAGATTTTGCAGCTTCGGTGCTTCAGCTTCATGCTTTTTGTTTTTCCATTCTACAGCATATGAAGCTTTCTATTACTCAACATTATTACAATATTAAGAGCAATTATAATGATGTTTTTTTTTTCATTTATAGGCTATATTATGCAATTTTTGTGTAAATGCATGTACATGAGTAGCATTAAACAATCTGTGCAAATAAACATAAATGCATGTTGGATACAAATGCTGTTCCACCTTTGCATTATAAAGATGGCTTTTGTTGAAGAAAATTTGATTTGTAACAGTATATATGTCACGATCTCTAGCTGGAGAGCCCATGAGCTCTACTAGAGGGCACCCCATCCTGTACCCTTTACCACTCACCCCAGACTCCATTTCCCATAATCCTTTGCCCGGACTCATCATCAATTGCAATCAGCTGTCTTTCATCACCTCATCAGTCTCACACTATAAGAATGGCACACACACACACTCTCATATCGCTGGTGATTGAATGTTTAGCCTTCCTTGTTTCCTAGTTTCAGCGTGCTGTTCCACCTTTGCATTATAAAGATGGCTTTTGTTGAAGAAAATTTGATTTGTAACAGTATATATGTCACGATCTCTAGCTGGAGAGCCCATGAGCTCTACTAGAGGGCACCCCATCCTGTACCCTTTACCACTCACCCCAGACTCCATTTCCCATAATCCTTTGCCCGGACTCATCATCAATTGCAATCAGCTGTCTTTCATCACCTCATCAGTCTCACACTATAAGAATGGCACACACACACACTCAGATCGCTGGTGATTTGAATGTTTTCCTAGTTTCCCGCGTGTTCCGACTTTCTTATTTTTGCCTTGCTTTAGTGTTTTTGACTCTGGATTGTTTCCTTGATTCTGATTGTTTGCTGCCTGCCCTGACCGTTGCCTGTTATGTGGATTACTCTTTTGCCTCTGTTTTGGATATAACTGTTTGCTGTTACTGGACCCTGCCTGTTCTGACCACGCTCTTAATAATAAAGCCTTGCATGTGGATCCTACTCCGTCACGACGCCTCCCTCGTTACAATATAGTATAGTGGTTGATTAAATTTGACATAATATTTGACAAAAAAAAGATATATCTAATAAGGCAATTATAACATTTGAAAATGCCAAATGCCTCAGAAAATCAAACGCCCCTTAATTGAAAAGTTCATTTCTGACCCTGCCTGTGTTACATGTTGTTTTGTTGTTTGTTTTTGTGATAAAGCACAGTACTCCCTGTATTAGGAGACAGAAGCACATAAAAGATACTGGACTAACACAGGAAACTGAGGGCTTACACAGACAGAGGAGTGTAATCAAGGTACATCAAAACAGGTGTGAGAACCTATTAACTACATGGAGAAACGAGAAACTGAAACAGGCAAGAAAATGAAATAAAAATCGACTCCACTTGACCGCCTACAGCTCAGATAAACTGCATTCTGCATTGTTCTGCCACCTGATGTAATGAAGGAATTTCGCTAATCAGTTAAGAGCACAAATGCGAACACGGTTTACCACAATCTGCCATACTTTACTGAGCCCAGAGCATCATTCAGACCTGATGGCCTCAGTGAAATGTTGAATGTGCTCTAGACTTCATCTCATGCGCATGACGTGCCATTTGGTAAATTACTGCTGTATACAAACATCTATTTTACATAAAATTCTGTTTACCGCCTGACAGTAATAGCACACCATTAATTGCAGCAGGCAAATAGTGCTGAGTTCTGTGAATAAGGCACGATCTGTAATGAGCCTAAAATAAATGAGACGTGTTGTGTTGAAAAAAATGCCAGTGACTTTATTAATGCTAATGGCACAGCGCTGTTTCAGAGTATTAGCCTGCTAGCGCCATTAAACGAGATTTCAGATGGTTAGTGAATAAAATGCACGATTTTTGTGCTGAAATACCACCAGAGGCGGACAGTAACTAAGTACGTTTACTTGAGTATTGTACTTAAGTACACTTTTTGAGTATCTGTACTTTACTTGAGTATTATTTTTTCTGGGAACTTATGACTTTAACTTCACTACATTTGAAAGACAAATATTGTACAGTAGGTGTAATGTATCGTAAGTTGCTTCAGAAGTATTGCAAGTACTATGTACAACAATAAAGCAGTGCATTGACATAAAAAAGGAAATTGACTTTTGGTACTTAAGTACTTTTAAAAGCAAGTACTTCTGTACTTTTACTTAAGTAAAAATCTGTCTTTACAACTTTTACTTGTAATGGAGTAATATTTGACCAGCAGTATCTGTACTTTCACTCAAGTAATGGAGTTGAGTACTTTGTCCGCCTCTGAATACCGCACACAAAACTGCCAGAGCTGCTGCGATTCATTCACACAGTTTAGTGTTCTCAAATCTTTCTATGTCATCCTGTATCAATTACAGGAGAAGATACTGATATTGTTAAGAATCAAGATCTTCAGGTGAAAATAACAAGCTAAAATCAGTTGAATATCTGCTCTCTGTTAGTGACGTGGTTGGTTGCTCAGTGGTGTCATTAGTTTGTGTAGTTGTGAAGCAGCTTCTGTCTCTGTGTCAGCATGAATGGCCACTAATTGTGCCAAACTCAACCTCGAATCCCCCACAACACACTGCAGAGACGCCATCACTCCACATACACTGTGCCAAGACGTGAGTTCTCGTCTCATACCTGCGAACAGGAACCGTGTTTCTTGTCCTTTCATATCAGCCTCTCTGTCTGGATGTCTGGGTGGCACTGAAGGAACGACAGTACAGCAGCTCCGTTCCAAACCCTAGTGAGCTGCCTAACTAGACAGCATCTGAACACATCGTCCCTGCATGAAGCTCCTCCACACACCAACATTAGGGCCAAAACTCACACTATTGTTAGACTAAATATTGGGGAAGTCGTGGCCTAATGGTTAGAGAGTCGGACTCGTAACCCAAAGGTTGTGGGTTCGAGTCTCGTACCGGCAGGGATTGTAGGTGGGGGGGAGTGAATGTACAGCGCTCTCTCCCACCTTCAATACCACGACTGAGGTGCCCTTGAGCAAGGCACCGGACCCCCAACTGCTCCCCGGGCGCCGCAGCAAAAAATGGCTGCCCACTGCTCCGGGTGTGTGTTCACGGTGTGTGTGTGTGTTCACTGCTGTGTGTGTGCACTTAGGATGGGTTAAATGCAGAGCACTAATTCCTAGTATGGGTCACCATACTTGGCCACATGTCACGTCACTTCACTTTCAAATCTACAGTACACTAACTAAATAAATGTATTTATTCAGCAGGGATGCAAACTGATCAAAAGTGACAGTAAAGACATTTATAATGTTATAGTAGATTTCTATTTGAAATAAATGCTGTTCTTTTGAACTTTCTATTCATCTGTGAATCTGAAAAATAAAATGTATGACAGTTTCCACAAAAATATTGTGCAGCACAACTGTTTTCAACATTGATAATAATCAGAAATGTTTGTTGAGCAGCACATCAGCATATTAGAATGATTTCTGAAGATCACGTGACACTGAAGACTGCAGTAATGATGCTGAAAATACAGCTGCGCATCACAGGAATAAATTACAGTTTAACAGATATTCACATAGAAAACAACTATTTTAAACTGTAATAATATTTCACAATATTACTGTTTGTAGTGTATTTTTATCAAATAAATGCAGCCAAATAAATAAAGTTTAATTATGAAAGCCAAAACACCTGTAAATTCTCTTTTAAGAATTTACAAAATAATTTTTTTAGTTCTCCTTTTAAAAAAAAGGTCCTTTAAGCAGGATTAAAAAATATAATAATAATAATAATAATATTAATAAATTTGAAAAAGGCCCAATATTATCAAACCAACCATTTTGCCTTCCTGCTTAATCAAAAATAACATGTGAAGTCACCTGTTATTTTGCCATTTTGTATGAGTATGAATGTAGCATTATGCTAATGTCAAACTCAAATCAACTGTGTTGACTGTGTTGTGTCGAAAGCTTCACATCTGTGTGTGTATGTGCATGTGTGTATTAATAGAGTTGCATTACATTTCAGAGAACGGAGTGGATTGCAGGTTTGGATCAGGGTGAGATTCAGATGTCACAGTGAGTGTGAAGAGTGTGATAATGAGCCTGTGTGTTTACAGATATACGGTCAGACCAGAGCCGCAGTGTTCCTCGCTCACACAAACAACCAAAGAACCAGGAAATAAAACACTATGCTTTGCATAATTTAGTGTGCAAGTGAACAGCAAATCTATATTCATTTTGGGTTTTGCAAATCCAAGCAGACTGCATTGATTAGAGAGGAAACTACATGAACGATTTATGTGTGTATGTGTGTGTGTGTGTGAGTAGAGCTCACTGTAGGTGTGATGGTGACCCTTTCTAAAACAGAACAGACTCTGAAGGTGAGTGAGGATGAGATGAAGACAGGTGTGTGTGTGCTTGTGTGTGCGTGTGTGTGTGCGTGCGTGTGTGTGTCTGGGTGTGCCTGTGCGTGCGTGCGTGTGTGTGTGTGTGTGTGAGATCCTCTGGCTGTACGGTATTAAACTGGACACTACACATACAGAGAAAAAGAGAGAGAGATAGGAGGGTCAGAGATGAAGAACAACAGCAGTACAAACTAGATTTTGCCTTCTGATTTCCATTCAGTGTTGATGTTCTGAAGAAAATACAAATGCAATACAAATTATGAAAAAAAATAATGCATTGAAATGATGAATGTGTTTAATGCAGCACCCTGTCCGTCATCTTACACTGATGCAGTGTCTGATGATCATGATGCAGGACGACTGACTGACTGACTGCGTGATGGAGTCTATTAATGCAGTTATATGAGCCTAATATTCAACATATGAGGGCAAAAAATCACCCTCTTATATTTATATCATATGATATAGTTTAGTAATATCACACCAGCAAGAGTGGTGTTTCCCCAATATCTACACCACTGCAAATGTGACATTGATTTTTTTTTTTACAGTTCAGTAAACAATACGTTAATATTTTGTTACATTTTAGACACAATTTTGTCTGTTTTAGTTCAGTTTCACAAATGAAAATAATTCCAATCAAAACCACAACAGAACTGCTGAGCGTCTCTGATCAACACACAGCGGTGATTCGTTACTGAATGAATACATGGTTTTGAACGAATCAAGTTAGTCAATGATTCACTGACTCATTCATAAAGACAGTCACTTGCTTCGTTTCGGAATGAATTAGCTGTTTGAACAAATCAGTTGAGTGAATGACTAAATGATTCACTCATTAAGACAGTGACTTACTGCCACCTACTGGAGCTTTTAGTTTCATATTGAGAGTGGTACAGTATTTCATTTTTTTTTTTTTATTTCATATTTCAATATTCATCAATCAATATTATTGCCACATTTAAGCCTTAAAATGTTATGTGTATTAAATTCTATGTTGAAGCAAAATATTCATTTCTAAAGCTACTTTTTGTAATGTCTATTTAAGGATTTTCTCATTTAACAGAAAAAAAGAGTTCTAATTATCTTTTCTCAGCCCATTCAAATATGTGATTAATTTTTGATTAATTAGATTAATAAATCTACATATCATGTAATTAATTAGATTAAAAATGTAATTGTTTGATAGCCCTATCCAATATAACCCTGTGTACACACCGTCACTTGAGTAATGAATTTCTCCTCTTGTATATTAGTGACAAACAGAGTCACGAGTCAGTCTCCATCTCTCACTGAAACATGAAGACATGTTGTGTTAACTGTTGTAGTCTGTATAGTGTTCATGTTGGACTGTTTAATTGAGCAACATACTGTACAGGTAAAATCATGTTTAACATCTCAGTGATGTAGAATTTGATGAAATCTTGTTTTCCTACACAGTACTTAAGAGAATAACAGAATGGAAACAGATTAACGTCAGGTTTGTGAAGGGCTGTGGCTCACAGCACATAAACACCAGCAGCTGGCTTAACTCATTTAATAGACGCTGTTAACAACAGCCAAGAGCAGCACTGAACAAACGTCAGTCAACACATGACGACAGACGCTCAATCATCCCTAACCAGCCAACATTAACGATCTGCTCTTCTGATTGTTCGGCCTCTGATCAGAACAGATTTGGAATGACATCACTGTACAGCAAATACTGAGCTAATGAATATTCATCAACACTGCTAATGATTGATATTCATTAGCCAAGCCTTCACACCTTGATACGATTCATAAACATATCTGTGGCATTCTCACATCTGTCATTTTCCTATAGGACTTATACATTACAGTAGGGATGTAACGATTGCTGGTTTGATGATAAATCATGATAAAATTCCCCACGGTTAGTATTACAATTTCATATTTTAATTATCATTAAAACCGTATTCGATTGCCGCAATTTAAACAACTCATGATTAATAAATACTATCCAGCATAAAGCAGAGATTTAAGTAACAGCACAGCATGCAGAGTAGTTTTGTTTTCTGTGAAAACAGTAACACAGTAGTACAGTAGCTGTAATTCTGCTGTTCAATAAGCGCCACCTGCTGTCACAGAGTGGATTTACAGAGACTCACATTCACATTCAGTCAAAAGGGTCTGGCTGCAGCTTCGCGCTTGCACTCTCAGGCCTGCACTCTCAGACACTTGCACTTCCGCTAGCGACGTCACTTGCAGTCTTTATTATTTTTTATTTTGTTCTATTTATTGATTACTTTTTGTTTGAATCTCTCAACATTTTACAACAGTAGCCAGGTGGTGAAGACAAGAAAAAAGAAACTAAATGACTTAGTCACTTGCACTCTCCGATACCTGCGACGTCACTTGCAATCGACATAAATCGTGCGTGTTGCCAATGGAGACAAGACGCTGTGGTGGTGATTAAATGATTATTTATTTTATTTATTTATTTAGTCATTTATTAGAGGCTTTTATTCAAAGCGACTTACAAATGAGGACAAAAGAAGCAATCAATTGTAGTATTAAAACAACTAAAAACAGATCCAAAATTAAAAGCTAAAACTTTATAAATACTACCTATACACATTTTAAAAATAAAGAGATTAAATAAAAATGACAAATGCATACAACAAAATTTCAAAACTTAACATTTAAAAGAAAAACGTAATTTTTCTTGTCTTCACCACCTGGCTACTGTTGTAAAATGTTGAGAGATTCAAACAAAAAGTAATCAACAAATAGAACAAAATAAAAAATAATAAAGACTGCAAGTGACGTCGCTAGCGGAAGTGCAAGTGTCTGAGAGTGCAAGTCTGAGAATGCACGTCTGAGAGTGCAAGCGCCAGCTGCAGCCAGACTCTTCTCCATTCAGTCTGTGTGCAGCTTTTGTCTGGACAAAAAACAGACCGGATTTGCATGCCCTGCTGTAAATTTTGACCAGTTGATGAAAAACAAGCTTATGGATTCTACACATTTAAACAATTCAGATAAGTTATCTAGAATTATTTATGGAGCAGATAAAATACAATTGCAAGTGACTTCGTAATTTAGTTTCTTTTTTCTTGTCTTCACCACCTGGCTACTGTTGTAAAATGTTGAGAGATTCAAACAAAAAGTAATCAATAAATAGAACAAAATAAAAAATAATAAAGACTGCAAGTGACGTCGCTAGCGGAAGTGCAAGTGTCTGAGAGTGCAAGCCTGAGAATGCACGTCTGAGAGTGCAAGCGCCAGCTGCAGCCAGACTCTTCTCCATTCAGTCTGTGTGCAGCTTTTGTCTGGACAAAAAACAGACCGGATTTGCATGCCCTGCTGTAAATTTTGACCAGTTGATGAAAAACAAGCTTGGCTAACACATTTAAACAATTCAGATAATATATCTAGAATTATTTATAGAGGAGATAAAATACTTATAATTATTTATTATTAAGTTATCATTTTGACTTAACCCTTTTTCATAATTGGTAATGTTATTGTTTTAGTGTTTATGCAAACAAAAAGTCATTTTATTTGTTGTTTGTTGATTTTAAATACAAAACCTGATGAAACGATTTATGTGTCAGCACTTTTTGAACAGCACATTTTAACAATACCGTGATAATACTGATAGCCGTGATACCTTTGGTCACTGTAATCGTGATAAGAAATTTTCATATCGTTACATCATTACATTACAGTTCTACTTTTGATTTATTCATACAAATTTTGTCAAATTCTGTGATATTCTGCATTATACAGTGAATTCCATTTTCATTACTGGATTCTACATTTCCTGCATCACTGAAATCATAAAGCAACGTTCTTGCTTACTGCTCTGCGCTTTGCTCCCTATTTCTGTACTTTTCTTTGATTTTTCTAAGATTTTTACTTCAGCAGATCAGGACAGTGCTCGATCAACATATTTTTGGCACAAACACTAAAACAAAAAACTCTCTGGGACTGGAATAATACCACGAAAAAGAAGATTTTTGCCTCCCACTGCCAGCAGCTTACATTCCGGAGAAGGGAAAACACAGCTGCCCACATTCAAACAGAAGAGAAAGAAAATGCCTCCTGTTGAATCTACTTGCTGCATGAACTACTGCAAACTTCTAGAAAGGATTGCGGTTCTTGAAACAAAGTTCCTTGCTGGACTTCCAAAACAGGCAGAACACTCAGCAGACCGTCGTCACGGACCCCCTCAGCATACAGCCGGTGAGTCCCATGAATCTAGTAAATCTCAACCGTTTATACCAAGTGTAGAGGAACATGCTGAAACTGATTGTCACACTAATCGATGGCACAAACAGGGAGCGAGACCCAAA
>NW_015547676.1:274871-276727 GCF_001515605.1 Sinocyclocheilus anshuiensis
TGTGTTTAATTAGGGTTGGAGCTAAACTTTGCAGGACAGTGGCCTGCTTCGCTTCACTCCCACAGTATTTGAGCATTTAGCAGTAACTCTGAAACAACATCACAGTGAAGCAGCGGAGCAACAAATCATTAAAACAAAGAGTCAGACTCTAACAGCTGTCCTGAGAGATCTGAACCTGACACACTGTAGTGACCTGATGGGATGCAGTGTGTGTGTGTGTGTGTGTGTGTGTGTGTGTGTGTGTGATTGTGTGTAAAGTATGGAGTGCCACAAGGATCTGTCTTAGGCCCTTAGCTATTTTCAATAGACATGTTGCCCCTTGGTGATATTATTAGGAAACACAGGATTAGTTAACATTGTTATGCTGATGATACTCAACTATACATTTCAACAAGACCAGATGAAACTTCATCTGTGTTAAAGATGTAAAAGATTGGACGACCAATAATTTTGTCTTATTAAATTCGGATAAGACAGAGATATTACTTATTGGACCAAAAAACAGTACACAGAATCTTGCAAATTCTTGGCTGATGCCTATAATTAAAAAATGCCAAATATTAGCCAATATATCGGCCTTGTCAATATATATCGGTTGACTGCTACAGCATCACCCCTCACAGCTGTGTGTATGATAGCGCTGGAGGAGAAATGTTTGCTGGATGACTCTGTGTGACTGACAGCAGGAGCAGAGAGGGAATATTGATGAAGAATGTTTTGTGTTGTTTTGCTCTGTGTTCTATTTGTTCCAGTCTTATGATGCTGACATAACGTCTCTCTAGAGCCCCATTAAAGACATTACTGGGCAGCAGGGATAAGGCTTTACTACCACTGACTGATCACAGTCACATAATAAAACACCAGCACATATTCAGAAACACACACACACACACACACACACACACACACACTGTTATTCCTATCATTATGGGTTCATTCCATAGGCGTAATGGTTTTTCTACTGTACAAGCTGTATTTTCTATCCCCTTACCCTAACCTTATTTCTAACTTCATGCAATGGATTGTATTATTACATGAGTTTTAATCTAAGCCAGAAAGATTAAGTATAACAGATTAAGTATAATTTGTTTAAAACTGGAGTGGACTTCAAATAGTAGCTACGTTTAATTGGACTAGTAGAACCAGTCCGAATGTAAAAAAAGTCACAGGTAAGCACACCAGTCGGAATGAATTGGCCAAGTCCAATTGAAATTGTAATGGCTGGTTTCAATCTTTTCCAATCTGTTCAATAGGATATGCAAACACTTGATCAGATTGAGAACTAAAACTGGAAAGTTCTGCATTTGTGCAATGACTTAAAGGGGTCATATGATGCGATTTCAAGTTTTCCTTTCTCTTTGGAGTGTTACAAGCTGTTCGTGAATAGATAAGATTCCTAAAGTTGCAAAGACTAAAGTCTCAAACCCAAAGAGATATTCTTTATAAAAGTTAAGACTTGTCCACTCCCTCCTAAAACGGCTCGTTCTAACACGCCCCCACATGTCTACGTCACTGTGTGGGAAGATTTGCATAACGCCGCCCAAATGTTCACGCAAAGAAAGAAGGTGTAACTTTGATTCTCGCTGTAGTTGCTGCCGCCGCCTCGTCATGTCGTGAAGACGCTGTGTTTTTCGTTGTGAAAGCGAAACTAATTTTTTTGGTCTTCCAAAAGAGGACACGACTAGAAATCAGTGGTTAACTGTTTCCTTGGAGAGTAGACTACAATGGCAGTGTTCCGGTGAATTCAGTTCCCCTGTTTCCCCTTCGTCGCGCATGCTGAACCTATACAGTCTATGATGCTGACAAATAATGCTGACTCACAGCCTGTAAGTATGTTTTCATATTTAAAGTATTTG
>NW_015547676.1:276904-282001 GCF_001515605.1 Sinocyclocheilus anshuiensis
AGTATGTGGAAAATAATGTGTTTTTTGAACCTTAAACCGCATAAACACATTTCATTACACCAAATACACAAAATAATGTTCTTTTTAGCAACGTCATATGACCCCTTTAAATAAAAAAAAAAAATACTTTAAAATACATTTTAAGTCATCACATTTGAATAATCTTCTGCTGTGCTTAAAAAAGTCCACTTATTTTGATGTATTGACTAACATACATTTTTAACTTGATTACATGTTTAACTGTAGTATGCTGTTTGATATTACATTGAAAGTTCAAATATTTTCATTGCACTAAATTGCAATGTCATCATTACAAATATCTTTAAATATTACAAATATATTTGAATACATGACAAGTTTCAATAGAAATGACATTCAAATATATTTTAGTTCATTATAAATGACAGTCAGCACATTCAGAAATACCACATTTAAAAAAAGGAACAATAGAAGTAATTATGAAATTACATATAAAGATGTACTGAAGTCCTGCTTAAGTGGGTCAAAATTCACTTTAAAGTTCAACTAATTGCATTTAATATAAACTTTTTTTTTCTTTAATTGCAATTAGCATGCAGTCAAGTGTCTTAAAACATAACCTTTAGTGCTCATCTACGTATATTCTTTTAAATCATATTAGTTCTGTACTAGTACTGTTTTTAAACTATTCTAAAGTGTACTTCTTTCCAGCAGGTGATCCAGAGGTGTGACAGCACAGAACGGCAGACCGCTGTGATCAGTGTGGAGACTCTGGCAGACGTCCACGCAGACAGCAGTGAGGATTGAGGTCATGCCAGACCAGATCTTTGTCCCAACACCTGAGAGAAAGGTGTCAGGAGCAGAACACGGGCTTGAGATCTGCCTTCACGTGTCTCACTGACGCCTTTCACACAGTCACTGCGAGGGTGAGAGGCAGATCCAATCAGGTCAGACAGACAGAGAAAACTCAAAGAAAGACTTCCAGATGCCTTTCACATTCACACTGCACTCTTAAAAATAAAGATTACAAAAATGGATTTTCATAGCGATGCCAAAGAAGAACCAGTTTTGGTTTCCCAAAGAACCTTTCAGTGAACAGTTCTTAAAAGAACCATTTTTTCTTAGTGTGAAGAAAATTTTTTCCACTACAAAGAACCTTTTGTGGAATGAAAAGATTCCGTGGATGGTAAATCATGGATGGTATGCCAATAAAGAACCTTTATTTTTAAGAGTGTGTGGTCAAATACAGTTGTGTCCTCACTTAAGCTCTTTATGCCATAAAGATAATACAGATGAAAGGCGGCACAGATCTGATCTTTTCATCCTGATCTCTGCACACAGAGTCAAGCCATGTTGACTGATGATGATGATGATGATGTGTGTCTGAACTCAACAGCTCTGTAATGCACTAACAGTGTGATTGCTCAGGCATGTCATTGTTTGCCTTCATTAATGAGAGAGTTATTTTCTCACTTATTCCCCAAAAGCCATTGCACACGCTTTAATAATTCTCTTCTGATAATGTCAGATGACGTCTTTGTTGTTTCAAATCATGTCTGCATATATGATGTGCGACACAAAGGCCTGTTTTTCATTTGGTTCATAAAAGCATCCCTAACACACACTGCCCTGTTATCTGTTACATTACCATTTAACATTAAGTTTAATTTTCCCCTGAACAATTTTCTCCTGAGTTCATTTGCACATTCATATTCTTTGTAAAATTGTAGGACAGATAGATGTGGATCAGCTGAGAGTCAGCCGATGCAAGCTTGACTCACATGACCTGCCAGAAATAACGCTATGTGCTTGATTTTTTCACATGAACTAAATATTTTTTAACTCATTTTTGATGCTGGCACTTTTAGGTCACTTTTTTTTTTTCATGGTCACATTAAAATAGTGCAAAATAGTAGCAAAAATAGTAAAAAATAACAACAAAATATAATATTATTTTTAATTATTATTATTATTAATTTTTTTGCCTTTCACACTTTTCACACAGTGGCTCCTTTGGACTGGATTTGAACCCTGATAAAATATCCTGAAAAAAGTAGATTTTGTGTCAGTCCTAATGGTAATTAGTATTAATTTAATCCCAAATTTTTCCCAGACATGAAAATATCCAAATCACAAGTCATCAGTAGCCCTTTAAAATCAAATTTTAAATAGTCGAATGTTATTACATTATTCATTTCAGGGGTTGTACAACCTTTTGAGAGAGATATTCAAGCAATTTTCAATGACTTACAAGCATTTCACACTATTTCCAGCACTTTAAAGCTCCTAAATGATCCAATTTGAATGCTATTTTCAATGGGATGACCAAAATATATTGCAGTGAACAAACACTTGTCCGGTCACTATTGTGACCATCAACATGTTTAATCATTCTGTGACCACACTCAACAAAACAGAATAATTGTAAATTCATGTATCAATACTAGACACCTTAAAGATATCATGTACCAAGAATCAGTGAACCATGTAACACTGCACATATTTAATTGAGACCCTTTATTTATTTCCATGTTTGCAGGAAATGCACTAAAACACCAGTCAGTAAGATTTTTAGAGCTTTATAAATGAAACCCTTCTTTATGGTCACTGTCGTGACTGGTGGGATTAAATGGGTTAACAGTGAAACACATCATATGATCTCCAGCATTAAAGAGTGAATGCTGTAGAACTGAATGGAGACTCAGTCTGCTGAGAGAGCAAAAACAAACATTTGATCTTACATGTCAAGCCTGTTTTTCTTTGTTCTTTCTCTGTGGCTCGTCTGATGGTTAGACAGTGAATATGAATATAGATTGGATGAGCTTGTTTATTTCAGTGGAGGATTCATCAGGAGCGATCCCTAATGTGCGATATGCAGATCTGCCTGATGTTTCTGACAGCATGGACCATTCGCAATCGTACAGTGAAGGTTATCTCCTCTACACTCACAAAACACTGAGCCTGTGTTTGATCCATCCACACCAAGGGAAAATGCAATAAAGAAAAATCTAATTCCCTTATTTCCCAAGTGCCTTCATTTATTTGGTGCAGAACCGAGGTCCAGTTATTTAAAGGTTAGCACTGCACATTCAAGATCTCTTTCTTAATGTAAAACTACAAGCATAATTAGAATTGACCATAAGCATTGATTTTCCCAGTGCGGTGATATTTCCAACAGTCCTGTACCACAGAAACCTCTAGATGTTTCTCTAAGCTGACCTGCACTATGAGCAGCAGTGTAGAAATATTCGAAAAACTACATGTGCGAAACCTTTACTCAATTAAAAGCCCAAGTACATAACCAAAAACATACTTCAGTGAAAGTACAAAACTACAGCTTTAAATTATATGCATTAAAAGTAGAAGTAACCTCGCAAAAATAAAAACAAGAGAAAGGAGATTGTTGTTTAATCATCGTGAATCATTTTCTCAATGCAAAGTGAATGAGTTGCATGTGTTTTGTCAAACAAGCACTGTATGGAGCAATTAAATAACTGCAAGTATCCAGAGTGAAGAACAAAAATACTTAAAATCAAGTAAACTTACTCAAGTATTTTACACCTCTGTCTGTGAGATCAGATATACTGTAGAGTTTATGGAAATTAATTATCATGACGACACACAACAAGCAGCTGCAAGGAGCAGCTTTTAGTGTTGTGCATTACATCAATAATAATACAACAATACAAATTTATACCTACAGTAGCTGTGCGTGTTCTGACATAAATTATTCACATTCATTTGTATATTGCCTTACACAATAAATATTTGTCTGAAACAACTTTTGAAAGTTTGAAAAGCCCTGATTTTCAGTCTCAATAATTTCCAGCATTGTGTGTTAATCTAGTGGTTGAGTTTGGTGTGCAGTGGGAAACTTTTCAGATATAATGTTTTCAGATAGCCCAAGTGAAACTGAACTGGACAGCCAGAGATCAGCATTGTTTGGAGGAGAACAGTGTGGCATTTCGATGTCTTTAAGCTTAAATGATCTGCAGAAAGCACAAACTGATTGGACTGCGATGGGTGGTTAATGCCACAGTGGTTCAGACAAACACATTTTCACCAGAACTGTGCAATGACATTTCCAGAAGGTGTGAAGTAACGAATTACAAATACTCACGTTACAGTAATTAAGTCGTTTTTATCAGTAATTTTTGAGTAGTTTAAAAATTGTGTACTTTTACTTTTACTTGAGTACATTGTAAGAGATGTATCGGTACTATTTTCCTCCGTTTGTGCTCGTTACATGCTTATTTTAATTGTATTTCTATCCATCTATCCGTGATTGGATAGAGAGATAGTTTTCTTCGTCATAGAAAACTTTAACCGCCAACCATGGGTCGCGGAAGCGGGGGGGCCGCCCGGGCCTGGGTTACTTTTGAGGTCTGGTACAAATATGGCATGGGCTAGAAAAATACATACGAGCCTTATATAGCCTATGTATGCACGTTGAATCATTAAAAGATCGCGATCTTGATTCAAACACGCGCGATCTTATTCCTAAATGACGGTGATTCTGCTATGTCTATTAAACCTTATTGTTTGAAACAGCTTCACAAACACAGTAGGCTACATTTTTGTGTTGCAAACATTAAATAATAACAAAAGTACTGATAAAAGTTTACAGTCCGGATGTAGACTCTGATGTTGCGGGAGCAGCGATCATAAAGGCTCTTTGGAACTAATGATACACTGCAAATAATTAGTGTATATGTTACATTATTCCAGTAGGTGGCGAACAGTGAGTGTTAAATGTATTTGATGTCTAATTCGTTCATTCAAGAGATTCAAAACGAAACAAGTCTTCATTTATCTTCATTGGGAGAAGCATAGCTTAAAAATACATAGGCTAATATATGTGGCAACATATTATGTGGACGAAACAAGTCTTCATTTTTTTTCAAATGATTTTTTAGCTACATAATGAATTCATTTAAATTAATAAATATTTTTAAATACACTCATTTATAACATTTTAGACATTTATAAATAGACTCATTTATAGCATTAAATAAAACATTTTGGTTCGTTCCGCGATGTTCATATCATGGCTGCTGGAAGTGCATTCTTCAAGCATCAATTCAGTCGCATCTTCCTCTAACTTAATATGTTAAGGTA
>NW_015547676.1:282356-293051 GCF_001515605.1 Sinocyclocheilus anshuiensis
CTTTATGACAAACAAGATAATGTGAATTACAGAATGTACAATGTTTTTAAAATGTATAAATTGCGGTGTACAGTGTTTATTATGAGGGGGTAGAATCCACAGCTCAGTACTCACTACTCAATACTCATGAGTACTTTTAAATAGGCTACTCTTTTACTCTTACTCAAGTAGTTTTTTGGACAAGTACTTTTACTCTACTCACACTACATTTTTTGGAAGGTAATGGTACTTTTACTTTAGTATATTTTTTCAGTACTCTTTCCACCACTGGAAATTTCCAAAGATTGCAAAGATTTAGAAAACACCTCTTCAAGTAGTTATTAGACACTTTTGTCTATTTACAGATGTACTGGCACATTATTTAATAATTTCACTTCTCCTGCACTCATTCTCTCCACGGCTTTTCTCTCCCTTCACCCTGCCCTTGGATTCAATGGCTTTTTATAAGCGCTCACATCAAAAATCCATAAGAGGTACAAGAAAACCGTTGTTAACTAGATAACCCCTAGAGTAATGACTTACTAACTTTGCAAATTCAAAATGCTGTCCATCCTAGCATTCTAGCATTAGTACTGTTGTCAAAAGTACCGACTTAGGTATCAGTTGGTACTGCAAGTTACTTATAGTCAGTAAAATGTCCATCGAAATGAAGTGTCAGCAGATATTAAGCAGACAGTCACTAATACTCTAATGACTGCTAGCTGACATGGAGTTACAACGTTACTCATAGTTAGTGACATATCTAGAGCGAACTATCAAAATAAAATGTTACCGAATGAGATTTTTTGTATGTATGCAAATGATACACAAACATGCTTTATGGCTGTAAACCTCCAGTAATACCAAAGACATCTTCAGCCAATCTATAGGCATCTGCAGGCATGAATAATAATGCATGATCCTCATGCAGTACCCAGAGGAACCACCTGAGATTCTCCACCTAAATTCATAAGCAAACACAGATGTTGTGTTACTAGAGTACTGGACTGAAAGCTTGTTTGTCCTTCCTTATGTCTTAGAAGAGAAATTACAATAGCTTATTAAATAATAAATTTGGACAGTACTGTCACCCTTCTCTAAACACAACTGCCTGTAGTCCAGAAGACACTGACTACCTGCTTTCAGCTGGAGCTGAACTCTGCAGGACTGTGGCCCTCCAGGAGCAAAACTGGACACCAGCCAGGATTGGGCTGTGATGACTACTAATTGTTAAAAGTGAAGATGTTAGCATCTTAATGCTTCCATTGATTTAATACACAGCAAAGCTTCTGCGGTCTTTGCCGTTTCTGGCAAGTCCAGCACTGTGTTGATGGAGAATGTGTGAGTGTAGAGAACATCCATGCAGCTGAGATGATGAAATCACACATATCTCCACTGACAGGTTTATATTTCTTACCTTTCCATATAAACAATCCAAAAACTCATAGTTTCTGTCAGACTGGATGATTGTTTCAGAGTAGTTTGTGAGGATTTTGGTTTGTATGTGAACACCCCAAACCATCTCAGATGTCTTCAGCTCATGCAGCAAGGTTTATATACAGTATAATGTGCTTAATGAATACAAAGTTCTTTGGGATCACTTTATTTTCACTTTCTCATAATTCCAATTATATACTTTAAGGCTGTTATAGGTCAATATATAAAACTAATTCAAGCATCCAAACTGGGACACAGTTCGTGTAAAGAGAACTAACTAGCACAACTACACTCATGTGATCCTTGAATAAACAGACCCAAAGTGTCACTGCAGTGGCATTCTTCCGCCAACTTGTCTTTTTTTCTCTGCTTTTCTTAGTTGAGTCAAGGACAAGAGGAAGGGAGTCAAGCAGCACTGCTCTCAGTATTTTCAGTTTGATTCTGAAATGCTGTGGTTAGCAGAGGGGACATCCGTCCTCAGTCTGCTAGAACTGTCCATTGCCTTCAAAACTCCTCCTGTCTACATTCTCTGAACTGGACACTACAGAAACTGCACTGCACTGGTTTGAGACCTAGAGGAATAAGGTCTAAACTAACGGGGTACCACAGGGTTTAGTGCTTGGTCCTCTACTATTATACTCCCTTAGTCAAGACGGAGCTCCTTGTCCTCTCAGCCAGCCAGCAATTCAAGAAAACATCACATCATCATCGTCGTCCACAACACTAATCCATTCTTTAAGTTTGTGTTGCAGTATTTCTCAGATTGTTTACATTGTATTCAAGGCCATCACCAAAAATCACAGTGCCTGTGTACTATTGACAGTGGATGAGACACTTATTGTAATGGTGTCTGCTCAGCCAATTATGTACAAATGCACACTGGGTTCAAGTACTTTCCACTTTCTTCACCTGTGAAATTTCGCAACTGTGACTGTGCCTTAACTTTTTTCCTGCCAGCATTTTTGAAAAAAGTTTCCATCCACTGCCAGCATTTTTGGTGATTTTCACTAAAACTTCATGGCCCCCAAAATATTTTGTCGTATGAACATGGGCAAAATAAATAAGAAAAATAAGATAAGCATCAAAATAAAGAAGAGAGCCTCTACTTTTACACAAAACAATCTGTTTTATTTTAGCTTCAAGCATTCTTTTTTATCAACACTTGAATGTAGGTAAGTTTCATAAAAAAGCAACATTTTGAGCAAAAACCTGAGAAAATCGCATTTTTTTATCAAATACTATATCTGGATCATATTCAGTACTATTATCAAAGCAAAGATGCAGTAGATTGCCTCCATCAACACCCCTAAAGCTTGCACAGTCCTTGACCTCTTCCTGGATCGACATTTCACTCAGTAACATTAGGCAGTTTTCATTTATATGCTGCTCGTTGTTGATGATTGCATTATTTTTCATATGTATATGCTTACATATGAGATAGCTCGTTTATGTGTCTTCCTTGCCTGTGTTTTTGATCGGGACATTCTAGACTCATTCAGGAGATGCGTAATAGCGCCCCCGAGTGTATAACAGTGAAAACACGGAAACACTGAAAAGTCCATGTTTGGCGGGGAAGTGTTGTCCATGAATGATAATGGAAAATTCTGTGTTTGGTGGGAAAGAGCTAAGAATGATGTCAACAGTGGAGGCATGTATGACAACAAACTTTTCTAAAAGTGGGGGAACATGTCCCCAGTTATAATTTTGTTTGTGTCAATTCTTTCTAAATACTCTTTTTGTGAAGTTTATTTGGTTTCATGGTATTTGTGTTCATGTTTCCTGTGTTTGGTTCCTGTTTCCTCAATTCCCTTAGTTACTAACTTGCCCTGGTTTGTTTGTACAGTTACCAGTTGAATTCATCTTTGTCTAGTTTAGCCCTGTGCATATATTGCCCTGTGTTTTTATCTTGAGTTGACGGTTGTTGTCTGTGCATGTTTTTGTAAAGCTGTTGTCTTTTCTGATTGTCTTTTTCAATAATCGAGTGGATTATTCAATAAAACTGCTGAAAGCTACAATAATGACAAAATGATGTTATAGCCCTGGTAGAACATATTTTTAACATCAGTGAATCAGCCTAAATACATTAGGTTACATCAACAAAATGCAATATAAGGGTTAGAATGGAAGGTACCGTAATAGTTGCAACTTGCCACTTTTCACAGCGTGCATGGATGATGGTGATGTGTGAGTTACTGCTAGAGGCCTTGTCTATTCAGAATGATGTACTGAGCAGCACCAGTATAAATATGTCTGAAACATGCCATAAAGTTACCATCCATCAACTGACTTCATTACAGTATACCTGCTAGAAAACATCACAAAGTACTGTTCACCAGGGTTCTGAGTTAGTGAAGTGCTTTAAAATCACTAAATATAGATGCCTCTTTTAATGACTTTTTTTTTTACTTCAAATATTATATTAGTTGTATTTAGTGTACAATTGTGTATAATGTTCCGTAAGTTAATAATATTGATGCTACACCAATTAAGATCTTTATTTTTTATTGTCAGAAAATCACCCCCTTAAATAGTCAATGTTGTTAGCTACTTTTTTTATTAGTAGCTTGTATTGCAGCTAATAAGATGCCTAGCATGACTGTAGCTTCTGCATTAAATTATTAGTAACTTGTAGCTTGAGAAGCTCCAGTTTGACAAATGCAGAAATACCACTGCTATGTTTTCAAGTGCATTAATCAACAATTCAGTGTGATCTACATCCTCACCTGCAGGAGCCCTGGAGGAGACCTGCAAAGTCAAATATCATCGCAAACTCAAGCAACAATACACGAGCGCATTCTCCCTGCAGAATCCCACAGCGGGACGGAGACAGATGCATTATTCAGCAGGAGGAGGTGTCTCTCTGCAGCTACTATACATATGCATGCGCTCGTGTTTGTTTCGGAAAGGGGGTCTTGTCAGTCTCTTTCCCAAATGTGCACCTTGAGACAGCAGGGGAATTATTCAGACGCTCCCATTCTAGCAGAACTTAACCAAAACTCACAAACTAAATCACGTAATCAGCAATCATGCATGAATATTTACAACACTCCACTCAAATCCCAAACTTCAGTGAAATTTCATGGGTTCACCTGCTTCTGCTTATGATTGACAGGACAGAATGATCAGACTCCTTACATTTATGACTTCATTGGAATATTTCAGTGAACAACTATACACAAAGCATCACATGACTTCAGAATACTAATATTATGACAGTTATATGGTATTTGTATGATACATATGGTGCTAAACATCTCCTTTAATGTTTGAATATTTGAGTTTGAAACAACACGAGGATGTAAAGAATTTTATTTTTTTTGGGTGAACTATTCCTTTAACACTTTACACCTTTCTTAAGATGGTCTTAAACTGAATAAATAACCTGTATTTTAGTCTGCCTGACATCTAGTCATCTACATGCCTTACCCAATAAACATCATACATGCATTACACAGATTAAAGAACAAGAAAATATATGTATTTCACTACACCAACATACCTATACTTGAGTTTTCATTATATATCTTGTGTGATCATAATAATTGCAAAGCAGTGAATGTAAATAATTTGACATGTAAACCTCTTTAACTGTAGAGTAACTAGTCAGTCTGGTGCAATGACACGAACTCAATTCATAGGCAGGTCTGGCTTCACAAGCCAACCCGATCTCATGAAAGTACATATAAATAGTACGCCAAATAAAAACGAAAACTCGTGGTATTGATACGCAAAAATGGACTTTGGCGTGTATATGCTACGCGATGGGTAGATTTAGGGTTGTGGGGTAGATGCGTATCATATGTACGCAAAAACTGCGTATCATATGCACGCCAACAAATTTCGTATCATATGCACACGAAAACTGCGTATTATATGCACGCCAAACACATGCGTATCATATGCACGCCAAAGTCCATTTTTTTCGTATCAATACCACGAGTTTTCATTTTTATTTGGCGTACTATTTATACGCATTTTCATGAGACCAGGCTACACAGGTGACAGATGCGAGTGTGTCTCTAATGGAGTTAGATACGCTGTCCCGTCTTACATTAATTGAGAGGCTATCTGGAATAACTGTGCTTTTATATATTCATTTGTGGCACTGCAAGACATGTGTACTCATCGTGAAGGCAAACTGGTGAAAATCATCACTACTCTTTTATGAGTACTGTGAATTCAGACATACTTATTTGGTCGCATACTGTTTTTTGCCTACTATATAGTAGGGAAGTATGCAATTTCAGATGCAGCCAGTCACTTGCGTCGTTTCTGAATGAATTAGCTGTTTGAATAAATCGGTTGAATGAATGATTCAGTGACTCATTAAGACAGTGACTTACTGCCACCTGAGCTTTTAGTTTCATATTTAGAGTATTATTTCATTAAAATAATGATATTTCAGTAATTAATACCCATTCATTATGATTATTTATGCAATGCTGAATCAAAAGCACCTTTTTGTGATGTTTATTCAGTGCATCTCTAATTAACAGCTTAATGACTTTAAATGATATTTTTCTCAGCCCAAATTGATGTGAAATTAATTTGTGATTCATTCGATTAATCATTCAGCACATCACGTTATTAATTAGATTCACAATTTTAATTGCTTGACAGTCTTAATTATTAGCCATCTGATTAACTCGTGCCTTTACTCTTTCTGTCTATTGCTGGCTGTTTTGACTGGTTTAAAACCAGTTAAACTCTGTTAAACGTCCAAAATGACGTTAAAAATGTTTATGCTTCATTTACATAGCCTTCCTTATATGGTATCAGCCCATATATAATAATTATATTTTTAATTTATTATAATTTCCCCGCGCCTCCCCTGACATGCTCTGGCGCCCCCCTGGGGAGGCGCGCCCCACACTTTGAAAACCCCTGATTTAGAGTAAACAGAATGTGTTTAATTCAATAATCTAAAATGATTAAATCTAAATACTATAATTACTTACATTAACAAATTATTTTACAAATTGTTACATTTGCTTTATTTTTATGTTAAGTTAATGTTAATTTAAGATTCTTACTCCAACTAGTTATTAGTTAACTAGTTATTTGAATAATTATTAAATTCAAAATTATACTGCACAAAAATAAGTAATTTATGTGAACTAATGATTTTAAGTAACGCCTACTAAACTATGTAAACTTAGTTAATCTATCGCATTCAAATAAGGTTCTGTGTTAATACAGTTTAACCTGTTTAGTTTCACCTTGTGTAATCTTTTAAGGCAATGGGTTTAGAAGCAATTTGCTAGTAAAGTCAACCAATTCAGGTTAACTCTCCAAAATTCATGGCATTTTTGTGTTTGATGTGCACACTCTGGTTGGTTAATGCAAAAATGAGCACGTTACATATACTTTTTAGCATGTTATTCTGGATCTTTTTGTCTTTTATGATCATTTTATCATTTATGATTTATGGTATTTATTTTTCCTAAACATTTTTATGGTCTAATAAGGCTGTTTTATATCATACACAACTGATGTACCTTTTGAGTAGTGTATCAGTGTATTAGAGTTTTAGTCCTAAAGTGCATGACTTTCTTCACCCATATGAAAAATTTATGCAATATGCATGTGCCTCATTGCTTCCCTGAGCCGCTTCAGAGTGTGTGTGTGTGTGTGTGTGTGTGAGAGAGTGTTGTGTGTGTGTGTGTGTGTGTGTGTGTGAGAGTGAGAGAGTGTTGTGTGTGTGTGCAACCAATTCAGGTTAACTCTCCAAAATTCATGGCATTTTTGTGTTTGATGTGCACACTCTGGTTGGTTAATGCAAAAATGAGCACGTTACATATACTTTTTAGCATGTTATTCTGGATCTTTTTGTCTTTTATGATCATTTTATCATTTATGATTTATGGTATTTATTTTTCCTAAACATTTTTATGGTCTAATAAGGCTGTTTTATATCATACACAACTGATGTACCTTTTGAGTAGTGTATCAGTGTATTAGAGTTTTAGTCCTAAAGTGCATGACTTTCTTCACCCATATGAAAAATTTATGCAATATGCATGTGCCTCATTGCTTCCCTGAGCCGCTTCAGAGTGTGTGTGTGTGTGTGTGTGTGTGTGAGAGAGTGTTTGTTTGTTTGTTTGTGTGTGTGTGTGTGTGTGTGTGTGTGTGTGTGTGTGCAGTCAGCAGCATGCATTAGAAATTCTGAGATGATGTGTGTGTATACAGCCTAGGAGTCTAAACTTGCATATCATACACTAAAATTCAAGATGATTATTATTATTTTTTTTTTTTAATTATTTTTTTTACTTTTCTTTTGTTGTGATTGCATCATGCATCACTATTAAACTCACATCTAGGAGTACTGATGCTCTGAAACCTCAAACAGTAAAGGTGTGGTTAAATTTCAGTAAAATTTAGTGTGCATAAAAATGTCCATTATCTATTGTCAAAAGCATAGAGATGTATGAAGCAGAGCTCATCAAAAAAAAAAAGAAAAATCACTTAAAAACTAAGCAGCTTTCTACTGGTTCAGTGCAGTAAATTTGTAACCAACCTTAGATCTGTTTGCACAGGTATCCACTCTGTCGCAGCTCTTAGATGAAACATATCAAGAATGCAACTGCTTTGCGATCAGCCTCTACATGTGAATTATCCAATAACTAGATGATTTTCTGAATAATAACCTCATGATCCTTATTTGCAGCAGGTTGTGAAACAAAACAGCTGTGAATAGCAGACTAAAGAGCTTTCTCAATCAAATGCATCATTTAAATGCAATGTAACTGAGAAAAGACACTAGCTAGACACGACTGTCAGTGTGAAGGATCTCCAGAGAACCAGAGCGTCCTGTAGAGCACTATCTGCATGCTACACCAGCTTTATAACCAAACATGCCTGTCTCCATAGCTCTTCTCTCCTAGACTTCACCTTGTGTTTATCACAGATAAGCAGCCACATTTAAATGAATTCTGACCATCCTGGCAAACAAAATTAATCTCCAATTTATTTGTTTACCTCATTAGAAGCTCTTAATGTATCTGTTTGAGAGATAGCTTTCCAATATGCATGTAAATAACATCCCTTATTACCATGGCCAACATGATGCTATCAGTGTAATTTGGTGCATCACGGTGAGGACAGACTGATGGGCTAATAACACTGCAGCTATATGCTTCATGTGCCTGGAGGTCAGATCAACTCCAGAAGCAGTCACAAAGAGTGAAATCTGTTCTGAGAACAGCGGGCGGTACTGGAGAACGCTTCAAGACAGACACACGTTCACTCCAATGCAAGCAATTCACAGTGAAGGACAAAAAGTGTGTGAGATCTGTAGGATTATGACACATACAGAAGTTGTTTATGTAAATGTTCAATATATTTGAATAGGTATGTGAAGACATCTGCGGCTTGGTGAACACATGGTCAGTGATGCCATCTGGACGAGTATGTCTGTGAAGCCTCACCTGTTGTTACAGTCAGCCTGAAGGACGAGCAGCATTTACATAGAACCTACAGCAGGATGCTTAAAATTATGAACTGAAATTTTAAGGGATAATTCACCAAAACATGAGTTTACGCAACCTCATGCTGTCCCAGAAGTGAATCAGTGCCCATATGATGATGCTACAAAAAGCAACACATTTACGTCACGCTTCACAACATGTGTGCATATTTACGTCAAACATTAACTGGACCCTCGTAAGAAAGGCAATATGGTAGTTGACCAAAAGCAATGGTTTACAGTTTAAAAAGTTTGCAAGCAATTCACAGTGAAGGACACAAAGTGTGTGAGATCTGTAGGATTATGACACATACAGAAGTTGTTTATGTAAATGTTGAATATATTTGAATAGGTATGTGAAGACATCTGCGGCTTGGTGAACACATGGTCAGTGATGCCATCTGGACGAGTATGTCTGTGAAGCCTCACCTGTTGTTACAGTCAGCCTGAAGGACGAGCAGCATTTACATAGAACCTACAGCAGGATGCTTAAAATTATGAACTGAAATTTTAAGGGATAATTCACCAAAACATGAGTTTACGCAACCTCATGCTGTCCCAGAAGTGAATCAGTGCCCATATGATGATGCTACAAAAAGCAACACATTTACGTCACGCTTCACAACATGTGTGCATATTTACGTCAAACATTAACTGGACCCTCGTAAGAAAGGCAATATGGTAGTTGACCAAAAGCAATGGTTTACAGTTTAAAAAGTTTAAAACATTGTCTGCGGCGCTGACAGCCTTGTGGGGAACATGCGACATATAGCGCAACTGTGCCTCTGATCCCATTTCTGCTCACACCGCCCCATGCTTTCCCGTCTGTCCTGTACAATAGAGGCATAAAAGGCCAAAATTATAAATATTATTAATGTTTCACTTCAGAAGACATTGATTCATTCACTGAGGTGGAGTGGATTTCTGTCATGATGGCTGTTGGTCAACATTTGAGCACCCAGAACAAAGAAACAAATAGTGCATTACTTTTTAAATTTTACATCTAAACATTTACATTATATTTAGTCATTTAGCAGATGCTTTTATCCAAAGCGACTTACAAATGAGGAGAATAGAAGCAATCAAAACCAACAAAAGAGCAATGATACACAAGTGCTATAACAAGTCTCAGTTAGCTTAACGCAGTACACGCAGCAAGCTTTTTTATTTTAAATTATATAATAAATAAAAAGAAAAAAGATAGAATAGAAAAAGAATAGAGCAAGCTAGTGTTAGAGGTCTTTTTTGCTTTTGTTAATTGTATAATAAATAAAAAGTAAACAAATAGAATACAAAAAGATTAGAAAAGCTAGTGTTAGTTTTTTTAAACAAAAGCATTCAAGTAAGAAAATCACTTCAGTGTGTTCATTACAAATAAAATGATTATTAAAACTACAAAAGCAGTTCAATCAAGAGCAGCAATCTTTTCTTTTATCGTTTGATTAAACATTAAGACAGACAGCATATATAGTAAGACCTACTGTAATGCACGGATCTAATATAATGTCACACATCAGATGTTTTCCCCAACAGTTCCCCAAACGTTCACTTGAGACATAACAGATTATGTTTGCGTGAATAGCCTATTTAATACTATAATTCTGTGTATACAGTATTTGTATATTTACTAGCTGCTCAAAGGGCCTCCTGCTCTTCTCTGAGGCTGACTCTAAGGGCTTGATTGGGGACTCTAAAGGCGTTTTTCCACTGCGTGGTATGACTGGGCTTGGCTCGGTTTGCGTTTTCACTGCAGTTCAGTACCGCTTTAGAGTGGGCGGGATTATTCACATGTCGTTATAGTTGCGCCGCCTCTA
>NW_015547676.1:293405-295936 GCF_001515605.1 Sinocyclocheilus anshuiensis
GTACTAAAAAAGTACCAGGTACCAGGTACTGTACCCAGTGGAAAACCCCCAAAAGTGAACCGTACCGAGCCGTACCGTGCCGTACCATGCAGTGGAAAAGCACCATAATAAACCTTCCAGGACCACTGAAAGATCCCAGGCAGGAACATGTGATCCGCAGATAGGCCTCAGTCTTCTGGCTCCGCACAGAAATTGAGAAACTAGCTTTTGGGATGTCTCCGTCCTCACAGAGGTACATGGAAAGCTGAAATAGCTTAGGGGCTAGCCCTGCTGAAAGGCCTGGACAGTGGAGATCTGTACCAACTGGACAGTGGACTGGGTTCAGGTGGCATTGTTCATACCACAACACAAAGAGATGCCAATGCAAGGCAATCATTTTCCTATTGAGACTCAGAATTGTCTCAATAACCTCAGTTGAGAGAATCTATGAGCTGGTCAGACTCACAGTTTCCAAATTTCCGGCTGGGGCTGGTAGATCGAGCCTGCACTTAAGACAGAAGGTCTCTCTGGATAGAAATGTCCCAAGGAGAGACATTAGATCTGAGAACCAAACTCAGGCTGGCCAGAATGGAGCTAACATACTAAAGCACATGTAAAGCACTTGATTTTAATTTTAACTGTAGTGTGCTATTCAATATTTGATTTAAAGTTGATATGTTTTAAATGCACTAAATTGCAACTTCATAAATACCAATGTGTAGTTACACTTATATTTAAATGGATTATAAATGTCTACCATACATGCTTTTTCAATGCACTTTAACCATATTTCAAAGACAATAGAAGTAACTTTAAAATTACATTTAAAGTACTTAAGTGGGTCAAAAACATCACTTTTAAGTTCAGCTAATTGTATTTATATAACTTTAAACTATAATATATTTCCATTCAAATCCCATTAATCTGGAAGACTGAAAACTACATAAATCCATATCGAAACAGCCACAGTGTCACAACTCAACATGTCTGGAGCACACTATTAACTGCTACGCCACCATTGCAAATACAAGTTATCATACATTTGGTAACACTTAATATTCAGGTCCAATTCTCACTATTAACTAGTTGCTTATTAGCATGCATATTACTATCACATTGGCTGTTTATTAGTACTTATAAAGCACATATTAATGCCTTATTCTGCATGACAGTGTTTTAGATCCTTTATCCCAACCCAATACCTTAAACTTAACAACTACTTAGTAGTTTATTGAGGGAAAACTCTTAGTTAATAGTGAATATGTGACCCTGGAGCACAAAACCAGTCATAAGGGTAAATTTTTTTAAAAATTGAGATGTATGCATCATCTGAAAGCTGAATAAATGATCTTTCCATTGATCTATGGTTTGTTAGGATAGGACAATATTTGGCTGAGATACAACTATTTGAAAATCTGGAATCTGAGGGTGCAAAAAAATCTAAATATTGAGAGAATCATCTTTAAAGTTGTTCAAATGAAGTTCTTAGCAATGCATATTACTAATCAAAAATTAAGTTTTGATATATTTACGGTAGGAAATGTACAAAATATCTTCATGGAACATGATCTTTACTTAATATCCTAATGATTTTTGGCGTAAAAGAAAGAAGTTGGCTATTGCTACAAATATACCCGTGCTACTTATGACTGCTTTTGTGCTCCAGGGTCACATGTGTGTTCCCTAATCTAAAGTGTTATCATACATTTACTGTAATAATGAATTTCTTGTTCTACTGTTGGTGTTCTTAAGAACTGCTGTATATATTGCATGTAGATACATCTGAAGTGAATTATTCAACAGCAACAACAACTGCTGCAACACAATCTTGAGCAAAATCAGTGACAGAAAATATCATTTCAAACATGCTTCAAATAAACTAAATTTGGCCTCTGTCTCAATGACCCTATACAGCATCTGTGTTTCTGGTTCTTTCTGAGACTGAGGCAGACAGCATGAGGCAGGCAGCAGGGTGTATCGGTCTGAAGGCTGGGAACAGCCAGAGAGAGACACAGAGATGAAAGCCTGCGGATGAAAAGATGGTGAAAGTGCTGAATTCAGATCAGCTCCACTCGGCCCTGAAGACCAAGATGAAGGTGGAGAAAGAACAGAGTGTTTAGAGCTCTCAGGAGTGTGCAGGAGATCATCATCACACTCCACTGTACGTCATCGCTCTCACACCCACAGAAGCTGAAGCTGAAGATCAGAAGAGCACGCTGGATTTGAAGAACATGTTCTAGATGCAGGGTTTGTATAGATTTGATGAGAGTGAAATTTAAGCCGTGGCACTTCTCATGACCGAGGAGGCTGTTTATGATTAACTATAATAATTATTATAAATTGAATTACTAAAAATCATTATTCATTATTTGCTGCTCATTGCAATGTTCTGGCTATTTAAGAATCAAATAAATGACTTTCAGGCAGGACAAAATACAGTGACTGAAAGCTAAATGTTCAATAAATATTTAGATAAATACATTATAAAACAGCTCAGAAGTAGACTAGAGTAGAATAAAATGCTATATGAATGGGAGGCCACAAAAAAAAAA
>NW_015547676.1:296277-302125 GCF_001515605.1 Sinocyclocheilus anshuiensis
GCCACAAAAAAAAAAAGTATATATATATATATATATATATATATATATATGAAGTATACTTTTAACTCTACATAAATAGTGTGTTGTAGAAATGAGTTGACTTTTAGTCCATTTGATGTTTATACACTTTCCAGACAGATATACATACACTACCAGTAAGACTTTTTATTTTTTTTTAAAGAAGTTTCTTCTGCTCATCAAGGCTGTATCTATTTGATCAAAAATACAGAAAAAAATGTAATTTTGTGAAATATTATTGCAATTTTTATATTTGAATATACTTTAAAAATCTAATGTATTTCTGTGATGTTCAGCTGTATTTTCAGCATCATTACTCCAGTCTTCAGTGTCACATGATCTTCATCTATACTTCATGGAAATGCAATATACAATTGCAACATTAAGCACAGCGAACACAGATGACTGTCATACATCATCATATAACACTGAAATCATGCAGACAGTGAGAATGATGTGTGTGAACATTGATGCTGATGAAATGTCATATATATGATGCTGAAACACTGCCTTATATAAACCTGCAAATGAACGTGATTGATATTTGGGTCCAGTATGGTCCATATTAAAGGGATAGTTCACCCAAAAATGAAAACTCAGTTATTTACTCACCCTTATATCATTCCAAACCCTTGTTTATCTTTACAAATGACACTGTTTTTAATGAAACCTGAGAGATTTCCATTGAAAGTCCACACAACCAAAACTCTGACACTTCAAAACGGTCATTAAAACATACACAATCTCTAATTGAGAATCCATGTTCTGACGGTTAAACGAGTTTGTTACACAAGCACTTTCAAACTTCAAGCTACTTTTCAGTGTGGTTGATGTGTATGCATGTTAATCTGTGAATAAAACTCTACAATAAATGTGTTAATCACATAAAGCGACAGTGTCTCTTCAGAAGACCCGGATCAAACTGTTGTATTCATGTGGATTAATTTCACACTCTATTTGTGTGCTTTTTAATGTGTGTAAGTTTTGATTGCATAGACTTTCAGTGGACAGACAAAAAGGATGAGAGACTATTAAAAATAACTTCATTTGTGAAGATAAATCAGTCTTATGGAATTGGAACAACATTTTTGAAAGAACTTTCCCTTTAAGTTTAGTGACCACACCAGACTCACTTAGAGATGTTTAAATTACAAAATGAAACTGGATTCTTACGTTTTCCGAATAAAATGTTGTTGTTGGCCTGTGCGGAACTCAGAGTCATAATGCTAGTGTTCAGGACATCAGAACGTTTTTGGTTGGCGTTTTTCCTCCAACTGTTTTTCAGTCCAGCAGAGGAAAACTTATCTCTTAGTAAAATACCAGCACACATGATCTGAGCCCATTAGGTTTTATATAGGGTTAGAGGTTTATTCAACTCTGGAGCACACTGTGTGTTAGTAAGAGCAGTGACGGTGGATCTCATCTCTTTGATATTCTCCTCCAGCAGGCTCTTCTGAGCCCAGCGGACCGCACTCAAACACCAGCTGTAGGAATCAAACGGCCTCACCTCAGGCTCATTATTCACACTATGTGAGGCATTATTCTGCCTTTCTAAAAGCTCTCCTTAGGGTCTGCAGAGATCAGGAGCACGGGCCATCAGTCAAAAACACACCCACTGCACCCATTCGCTTATTATTGCCATTGGCTTGCAATACACATTAAGAGCACGAAAGCACCTCAGGTTCAGTCTCAGAGACACACTCACTCTGTGTTAAATGCGGTTATGGCTTGCTCTTAATTTTCTTTGTTGCCTTATGACTGTTGTAATTCTCCCCTGGAGGGAGTCATAATTAACCGTCAGTTTGTTTGTGAAGCCACCGTGTTTCTGTTTGCATGTTCAGTAAAAGAGCATTTACCCTCCACTTACTCCACATTCTACATAATAAACAGGTGTTTAGTCTAGTCTAGTCCAGCCACATTTACTTGCACAGTGCTTTTCACAATGCATGTTGTTTCAGTTGGAGTTGGGTGATAGATGAGAGGTTGATGATAATCAGTCAGTCAGTTGCTGTATGCATGTGGAAAAAGCTGGTCATACTTATAAATCCAACTTTATCGCTGGGTGAGAATATAGATTACATTTTTCGGCAATTTCACAATCAGTTAAGATTTGCGTTATAGTATGTACTGCTTAAAATGAATGTATCCGGATAAGGTCGGATATGCTTATAGTAGTTTACGATTTGATAATTGAGTTAATTTTGTGATATTGAGAATTGTGAAACCTGTGAGGTTGAGGATAAGGTTAGATAAACTTTAATAACAGCTTTCACTTCATGCTCATAACTTTGATTTAGAAACATACAGTAAACATGCCAAAGCTCAAATCTGATCCATAAATCCCATATCCACAGAGACTCAGCCCCGTGTGACTCTCCGATGGAAACCAATGACTTCCGGTCTGTTGTAAGCTGTCACAAGCCAGCTTTATTTAGATGAACTGAAATGTACTCAAATCAAAATGATTTCTTTCTTACTGCTTTCACCCATCCATCAGCTGTACCTTTCCTTCCACTGTCCCGCTCATGAGGAATGACACATAATCACTTCAGAGACACTGATATGGGAGCCCTGTGTTCTCTAGATAGAAATATGGAGAGTCTGAGGAAATGAATCAATCCCTCTTTCTCTCCCACTCATCTGTTCTTTAGCTTTAACAAACCCAGACTCAAAACCTGCAAAGTCTGAAATATGTTGCTACTGGTGCAATTTACTGCACTTTTTTTAGGTGACACACCCACATTTTGTTCTCTCCAGTGCATATGTGGCTTTATTAAACAGCCCAGTGTCATGTCTTGGCAGACCAAATCTGCTATACACAAGTACGGACTTGCTATAGCCAACAGAAACACAGCTGTGAGCATGTCAGATATGCTAGACAGGTGGAGCTGGGGGAGGTGGAGGGTTTACATTTTTTTTTTAAAGTCCTGCATTGCCTGTGACAGCCTGGTAATTCATCATCTTTATTTATATGTATCTTTATGTATTTGTGAGGTAGTTAGCCTATTACATTATATTAGTGTTTAACTGAAGACGACACAGAAAGCTGTTTATGTCGTTATGTTGTTAACATTTATGCATTTTACACGTTTTATATTTCATTGGTTGGGGCAAGCAAAGTTTAGATACTTGGAGTTACTAGTTATAGCTGACAATTCATGTATCCACATTAATTTTTTGCATGTCTGTTTGACAGCCTACATCCTTCATAGATGGACGCTGCTGTGATTTAGGATAAAAATGTATAAAATCTCTAACAGACAAAGCAATAGTGACACATGATAAACACACTGTTCCTCACACTTGTGCATTGTGACATTACTTTTAGATCCAATATAGTCAGCACAGCATCGTCTTTTAGTTTCAATCTTTCTGAAAATCTTGCCTCGAATTATATCTCGCTAAAAAACAAATCTGAAGTAAAATAAAGCAAACAAATGACCAGGTTACTACTGACGTGATTTGGAACTTTATCAAAAATAATGTTCATTCACTTTTTCCTAATGTTAGGATCAGAAGGCATTGATGTTCTTCTGCAGAGGCGGTCTTTCATTGCACTATGACGTCATAATGTGACAAATTCCAAAACGAGTCATTTTATCAGCTTGGTAATGTAATGGTGAAGTAAAGTTTGAATAATTAAAACTATTAATTTGTCTATGTATTCAATATGTAGTATGGCCATATTTGGTTCAATTTGACATTGTTGAATAATATTGTTATGCATGTGAACATATGCGCTATCTCTCACTCTCTCTCTGTTATTATTTCTCTAATTTCAACATTCCAATAGACCTGGCCATGTTTGCCAAAGGCTATAGTGTTAAAGAATATGGAATATGGTACCAATTTTAACTCATCCTCCAGCAAATGAAACATTGATGGGGAATAGAGCAAACGCAGAAGAGTAATAGTGTGAGCCAAGCTCTACCAGTGGATGCAGGAGTGTCAAGCTTGTGCTTAAATTGGACAGGGAACATTAGCTCCAGAGGAGAAATATAAAATATGTGAATTACAGCACTATGCCTTCTTCCAGAACACAGTGTTCACCTGTAAATCTCCTCACCAGCCTGCATTCCTGTGTGTTTACAGCGTGTGTAACGCCTGAACCATGGGATCGAAGCATACATAAAACAGTGCCTGATTTGCAGAGCTGGTTTAAAACAGTGTTATCACATCTAGTGCGAGTGCATTGTGCGTGTGTGTGCATTAAATATCACTTGAGTCACTGTTGATAAGCATCAGTGGGCTGAGCAATACAATACTGTGCAATCATAGAAACTGAATGGACTACTTTTCTCTTAGCATTACTTTAGCTTTGAGAAAATGCTACACAGACATTCTGCCAAAAATCCCCTTTTTTGTTTCACTGAAAAAGAAAATAATGACATGACCTTTCGTTTGAGCACTGCTTTAGTGCTGTGAGTAGTACTGTACATATCAGAAACTTACTGTTATTGAACCTGTTGAATACACGTGCGCACTTCAAAATAGGCTGTATATTTAAAATGTAATGTACAAAAACACATTTTAATAATAATGAACAGAAGGAACGGCACAGTGATATGCTTTTAGTTTACACTTGGGGAATATTGTGCCCAAGTACTGATCTTTTTCAAAGCTTATCCCATGAAGTATTTTTTGTCAAGTACAGACTATTGAAGCTGTATGGCAGATGAAGTCTCAAAACCTCTTTCTGAAGATGATGTTGTGACATTTCACAATGAAAGAGCAAAGGGCTGGTATAAAGGTTTCCCTCACTGCATCAGAAGTAGTGTTGTTTTTGGCGGCCTGTTTTAGTCTAGTCTTTGTGTGAAGCTGTCATTTTAGTACAGTCAAGTTTTAGTCAACTAAAAGTCTGAGCATTTTAGTCTTATTTTAGTCAGAATTATCCATGACTATTTTCGTCTAGTTTTAGTCGACGAAAACTGATGACTATTTTTACACAGCACCCCTGCTCTCGACAGCCGCACCCCGGTTGGGAAACACTGGTCTAAATAATGCCGCGAGTGGGGCTTGAGGAAGTGACGTCGCCTGCGTCTGCGCAGTGCGACCTGATGCAGCCCCTGAAGCGAGACACAGGAAACAGAAATACTGCAAAATAATAAGAATAACACGACTAAACGAGACGAAATAACGTTATAACATTTAGTTTCGTCTCGTTTTGGTCAACGAAAATGAAGAGACATTTTAGCATAGTTTTTATTTTGTAAACCACATTTAGTCTCGTTTTTATTCGTCAACAATATTGCATTATACATTTAATTATAGTAATCGTCACATGACCAGCATTTACACGTTGCATCTCATCTCGTTTTCGTCACGTGATAAAGGTTCGTTGACGACGATATTTAGTCATCATTTTCGTTGACGAAAGCAACACTAATCAGAAGAACTACGGTAACTACAGCATATTGACTGATAACTTGTCAGCACATTTAATTTACCTATTTATTACACTAAAACTTTCAAATGTCATGTGATTTCATCCAATTTGGTAATTGTTGGCAGAACTGATATTAATCAGACAGTCTTCTAATACTCTAATGACAGTTTGTTGACATGTAAGTGCAGCATTATTGTAAACAGAATGTTCAAAAGGGACCATCACAATAAAGTGTTACCAATATAATTGATAATTGGTGACAAGCAAAATATTCTGTCAAACTCTTAGAGCACAAATAAAACAATTGACCACAGTCAAGTTTTGCAATAATATCATGTTAATGTGTATAGAAGACTAAACTTACAAAGCAGTTCTGCAAGCAAAGATTTAGAGGTGTGGATTTGTGTGTGTGTGTGTGTGTGTGTGTGTGTGCGTGCGTGCGTG